>NC_092261.1:18074645-18219645 GCF_036320965.1 Panulirus ornatus | reverse complement strand
GTAGTGGTGAAGGTGGTAGCAAGGTGGATCTATGAAAAGAGGTTTCATTTTCATTGATCGGTTTTGGACGCGACGAGCAAACCCGCAGATATGCATCCAGACTCAAAACTAAATATTTCCTCGCCTTCTGAAGTATAATCTTTCATGCTAACGAGTTAATGACACGAAAAAGGCAAGTACCACCTCCCGCCGCAGGACAGTGTCCCTTTCATCCACCTCTTATCTCAACACCTCATAATCAGGGAGGCGTTCATTTCTCACCTCACCATTTCCCATTACAGAAGAGCTTCCTTTCCTTCCTTCACCTCACCACGTCCCATCACCAGAGAAGCCTCCTCTGCGTCCATCCTTAACCTTACCACATATAATCAGCAGACAAGCTTTCCTTGCGTCCACCACTCATCTCACCATCTCCCATTACCGCACAAGCTTCCATAGCGTCCAATACCTTATCTCACCATCTCCCATCACCAGACAAGCTTCCCTTGTGTCCACCCCTCATCTCACCACCTCCCATCAATAAACAAGCATTCCTCGCGTCAAACCCCCCATCTCACTACTTCCTGTCACCAGACATGCTCTTCTTGTATCCACCCCTCATCTCACAACTTCCCATCAACATTCTTCGATCCGGAAGCCTCCTCGTTTACGCTCTTATCTGTCAGCGAGGCTATTATATCCCCTCACTCACGTACAAATATACCCTCCCTCACAAGTGGCCCGCCCCTATCCCTCCACACCACATTCTCCCTCCCCTTAGGACCACTATTCATCTCATCCCTCCTCCCTCACTCCCTCCCTCCCTCCCTCTGTGCTCCCCACTGCCTTCCCCTCTTGCGTCCACTTGATGTGTCAGAAATGATCAGATCCATTCTCAGTCACGCCTCATCTTACCATTTGGATAGTGTAACCCTCCTTGTTTAAATGGCCTCCCCCACGTTCTCTCTCTCTCTCTCTCTCTCTCTCTCTCTCTCTCTCTCTCTCTCTCTCTCTCTCTCTCTCTCTCTCTCTCTCTCTCTCTCCTAAATGGTAAAATAATGATTTGTCTGGGTTCTGTTTTATCTACCCACACCACTGAACGTTTTGAGATATCTCAGTGAATTCACGCACAACCACCGGCCCGGGCCACGTACAGGCACCTTTTTTTTATATCATCCTTGAAAAGTTATCCAGAATATCAGCCAGACATTTGACCTGCACTCTTGTGTGTCGAACAATTCTCAACGTTTTTCAGGCATCTAGAAAACGGGCATTAGGGAAGACCACAACAAACAATATTAAAGATTTTTTTTTTTTACTGGTGTCCTGAGCTATATGCGACATGTTGTTCAACCATACTCGCGATTTAATACGTAAGTGAGTTTCAAGTTAGTTTTTAGAATTTCACTGACACGGTTTCTTTTTCTGTCGAAATAGATACCAAACAACCAGTTGCCTCAAATGAATAATTGACAAAATACCCTTATGTTCACTCCATAGCAACTAAAGTTTTTCTTTAAAGAAATGACTCTTCTCCTGGCATCATTTCAATCTCAACCTCCATCCCACTATAAAATGGAGCGTGTTACAAGAGAATATCAGGGAACAGATTATGTAAATGGAGATTATTTTTTCCCGTCACGAGCGGACTTATTCTGTAGAGAGCTGCAATACCCCATCGTAAACGTTTAATGATATACAAGGTCCAGTACCTTCCCGTGGAATGATATATCCCCATCCCGTGGAATATATTGCTGCTGTCTCCTTCCACAACATTTTCTCCTCCCCTTTCCCTCTTCCTGCTAAGCCAGGCAGAGACAACCCTTTCAGATCTCTCTATTCCCTACCTTCATTGATTTTTTCCCCTCTCTTACAGAGCTCCCCATCCGTGTCCCTGTTGCATCCCTTTCAGGCGTGTGTTGTAGGCGTTAGTTTTGCCTGTAACGTGATAGGAGGTATGATTGTGTTAGGCTGGGGAGGTTGGGTGAGGAGCCATGGCATATACTGGTACTGTACGGTACAACCCCTCTCCCTACCTGCATGGCAGAGTGTGTGTGTGTGTGTGTGTGTGTGTGTGTGTGTGTGTGTGTGTGTGTGTGTGTGTGTGTTCGAAAACTCCTTTGCTTGTTTGTGACTATTTCTGCATAACATGCAGTCAGTCTGTAGGGATCTGTGCCTGTCTCTCTACGTCTTTCTATATCTATAACTTTGTATGTTTGTCTGTCTGTCTGTGTGACACATTCCTCTCACTCAATCACTGTCAAACACACTCCTCTCGTCTCCCATTCTCAGTAAAGATCCCTGCCCATAAAAGCATGATACGTCCGCAGGGTGGTGATGGAGCGGGGGTTGTGATGGAGCGAGGTTGGTGATGGAGTGCGGGTGGTGAAGTGAAGTTGGCGTTGGAGATGATGATGACTGAAGGATGATGATGAAGTAAAGTTGGTGATGGAGCAAGGGTGGCGATGGAGTAGGGTGGTAATAGATCGAGGGTGATGATGGAGCGAAGATGGTAATGGAATGAGAGGTGGTGATGAGATGAGGGTGGTGATAGAGAGAGGTTGGTCAAAGATTGAATGTGATGACGAAGGCAGCGCTGAGACAGAGCGAGAAAATGATTAAATGATGGTAGTGATGGAATGAGAGTAGTGATGGGGACTGAAGGAGCAAAGGTGGGTATAGAGTGATGGAGGTGATGAAGCGAAGGTAGTGATGGAATGAGGGTGATGGCGCAGCGACAATGGTTATGGAGGGAGGGTGGTGATGGCGTGATGGAGGTGATGAAGCGAGGGTGGTGATGGAGGGAGGGTGGTGATTGACTTATGGAGGTGATGAAGCGAGAGTGACATTAGAGTAAGTGTGGTGATGGAGAAAAGAGGGTGACGGAGCGAGGGTGTTGTTGAAACGAGGATAGTGCTGGAGCGAGGGTGGTGTCAAAACTTGGGTGCTGATGGTATGATGGAAGTGGTGAAGTGAGGTGGTGATGGAGTGAGGGTGGTGATGGAACGAGAGTGGTGATGGAGTGAGGGTGGTGATGGAACGAGGGTGGTGATGGAGTGAGGGTCGTTATAGCATCATTGTCTCGAAAATGTCAGTACAGTCGGACATGGGGACTAGAGCTGGAGCACGAGAACCAATTATTTACCGGCAACAGACTTCGACGTCGACATTGCCTTACCATAATACGATCGCTAAATCTTTGCCGCCTTACAGATACTCTGTTTACTTGCCCTCTGATCCCATCCATGTGATCCACGATAATAACGAGCTATGAAGATATGCCAGAAGGCCCTTCGAGACAGCTTTGTTTATTTGCTTTAGATTAGAATGACCATCTGGAACCGGTGTTATGCAAGGTCCGAGGAAGAACTCAGACTTAAAAGATGGTATTGAGGGGGACTGTCAAGTCTTGTCTGAAGCTCTTCCCTTGTTTTGGATGCCTGGGTCTCTCTGGATGCCATGACACGTCGTACCCGCTTAAATATATACCAAGCAAACTTATGGAAAGATTTTAACCCCTCCAGGACGACTGTACTACCCTATGAACACGATGGTACTTTGTATCTTCTAAGCACGAAGGTACGATTATTTGAACTGCCCTTCAGAAATAATGGCGTGGGCCGTTGATATGATACTTAAAGGTGGGGTCAAAGGCCAGCTCATCATACCCAAGGGTTGTGTTGGAACGAAGGTGATGATGGAGCGAGAGTGGTGAAGGAATGAGGGTGGTAATGGAGCGAGGGTGGTGATGGAGCGAGGGAGGTGATGGAGCGAAATTGGTGAAGGGAAAAGGTTGGTGATGGAGCGAGGGTAGTGATGAAATGAGGGTGGTAATGGAAAGCGGGTAGTGATGGATCATGGGAGGTGATGGAGAGAGGGCGGTGATGGAAAGGCCGTGGTGATGCAGTAAGGGAGGTGATGGAACGGGAGTGGTGATGGAAAGAGGGTGGTAATGAAGCGAGGTTGGTGATGGAGTGATGATATTGATGGAATGATGGAGGAGTTGCCGTGAGGCTGCTGATGGAGTGAAGATGGTGATGGAGTGTGGGCGGCGATGGGGCGAAGGTGGTGATGGAACCAATGTGGTGATAGAGAGAGGATAGTGGTGGGGAAAAGGCGAGTACTAGGGTACCTTAACTTAGATCTTTCATTGATATGTCTCTTAAGTTAGCAAAGAAATCATTTTAAAGAGCTGAACCCAAACCTCCCATTGACACTAAGAATCTTTTAGTTCTCCCTTTTAATAACAATTTTGCTTTACTTCCCATGTTGCTTAAATCCTTTAATGTAAATGTCGCCTTCAGCAAAAACAATACTATAAAGAATATCTTAATCAGAAACTCACCAGGAAATTCTCCTGGATGCATCTATAAAGTGCCATGTAGAAATTGTGATAAGTTTTATGTTGTGCAGACTGGTAAGGATCTTTCTGTTAGACTTAAACAACATAAAATATAATATAAGAACAGGATCGGAATCAAATGCCTTGTGTAATCACGATAAAAACTATGATCATTGTATTGACTGAAGTAATGCCATCTCAGTTGTTAACTCTGACTCCCGTACCACGAAAAATATCAGTGAATCTGCTATTAATAAATACACAAAGAATCATAACTTTAATATTAGTTAAGATCCATACAAACTGGAGCTTTATTGTTGATGAAATTTGTAAACAATTCCCCTTCTTGAACACATGACAAGGTTATGATACGCTCGTTGTCTGTCTTGAATAATCACTTATTTACCAAATGGCGTCCTACCTAAGTCTCTTCGTTTTATATCAATTGACTTATGTTTCATTCTTGTATGTCCCCTGATAATGAGATTATTACTCGAAAGTGCACATGGGAACTTATCGTGTTTCATTTTCCCCGTGAACCCATAGGAATAATGATATAGATAATAAATGATAACATGAATAATAAGTATACATATATATATATATATATATATATATATATATATATATATATATATATATATATATATATATATATATATATATATAAACCCTCCCCTCCTTGTATTTTAACTTTCTAAAAGGGGAAACAAAAGAAGGAGTCACGCGGGAAGTGCTCATTCTCCTCGAAGGCTCAGATTGGGGTGTCTAAATGTGTGTGGATGTAACCAAGATGAGAAAAACGGAAAGATAGGTAGTATGTTTGAGGAAAGGAACCTGGATGTTTTGGCTCTGAGTGAAACGAAGCTCAAGGGTAAAGGGGAAGAGTGGTTTGGGAATGTCTTGGGAGTAAAGTCAGGGGTTAGTGAGAGAACAAGAGCAAGGGAAGGAGTAGCACTACTCCTGAAACAGGAGTTGTGGGAGTATGTGATAGAGTGTAAGAAAGTAAATTCTAGATTGATATGGGTAAAACTTAAAGTTGATGGAGAGAGGTGGGTGATTATTGGTGCATATGCACCTGGGCATGAGAAGAAAGATCATGAGAGGCAAGTGTTTTTGGAGCAGCTGAATGAGGGTGTTAGTGGTTTTGATGCACAAGACCGGGTTATAGTGATGGGTGATTTGAATGCAAAGGTGAGTAACGTGGCAGTTGAGGGAATAATTGGTATACATGGGGTGTTCAGTGTTGTAAATGGAAATGGTGAAGAGCTTGTAGATTTATGTGCTGAAAAAGGACTGGTGATTGGGGAAACCTGGTTTAAAAAGCGAGATATACATAAGTTTACGTATGTAAGTAGGGGAGATGGCCAGAGAGCATTATTGGATTACGTGTTAATTGATAGGCGCGCGAAAGAGAGACTTTTGGATGATAATGTGCTGAGAGGTGCAACTAGAGGGATGTCTGATCATTATCTTGTGGAGGCGAAGGTGAAGATTTGTAGGGGTTTTCAGAAAAGAAGAGAGAATGTTGGGGTGAAGAGAGTGGTGAGAGTTAGTGAGCTTGGGAAGGAGACTTGTGTGAAGAAATACCAGGAGAGACTGAGCTCAGAATGGAAAAAGGTGAGAACAATGGAGGTAAGGGGAGTGGGGGAGGAATGGGATGTATTTAGGGAAGCAGTGATGGCTTGCGCAAAAGATTCTTGTGGCATGAGAAGCGTGGGAGGTGGGTTGATTAGAAAGGGTAGTGAGTGGTGGGATGAAGTAAGATTATTAGTGAAAGAGAAAAGAGAGGCATTTGGACGATTTTTGCAGGGAAAAATTGCAAATGAGTGGGAGATGTATAAAAGAAAGAGGCAGGAGGTCAAGAGAAAGGTGCAAGACGTGAAAAAGAGGGCACATGAGAGGTGGGGTGAGAGAGTATCATTAGATTTTAGGGAGAATAAAAAGATGTTTTGGAAGGAGGTAAATAAAGTGCTTAAGACAAGGAGCAAATGGGAACTTCAGTGAAGGGGGCAAATGGGGAGGTGATAACAAGTAGTGGTGATGTGAGTTGGAGATGGAGTGAGTATTTTGAAGGTTTGATGAATGTGTTTGATGATAGAGTTGCAGATATAGGTGTTTTGGTCGAGGTGGTGTGCAAAGTGAGAGGGTTAGGGAAAATGATTTGGTAAACAGAGAAGAGGTAGTAAAAGCTATGCGGAAGATGAAAGCCGACAAGGCAGCAGGTTTGGATGTCATCGCAGTAGAATTTATTAAAAAAGGGGGTGACTGTATTGTTGACTGGTTGGTAAGGTTATTTAATGTGTGTATGATTCATGGTGAGGTGCCTGAGGATTGGCGGAATACTTGCATAGTGCCATTGTACAAAGGCAAAGGGGGTAAGAGTGAGTGCTCAAATTACAGAGGTATAAGTTTGTTGAGTATTCCTGGGAAATTATTTGGGAGGGTATTGATTGAGAGGGCGAAGGCATGTACAGAGCATCAGATTGGGGAAGAGCAGTGTGGTTTCAGACGTGGTAGAGGATGTGTGGATCAGGTGTGGATGTGTGGATCAGCTTTGAAGAATGTATGTGAGAAATACTTAGAAAAACAAATGGATTTGTATGTAGCATTTATGGATCTGGAGAAGGCATATGATAGAGTTGATAGAGATGCTCTGTGGAAGGTATTAAGAATATATGGTGTGGGAGGCAAGTTGTTAGAAGCAGTGAAAAGTTTTTATCGAGGATGTAAGGCATGTGTACGTGTAGGAAGAGAGGAAAATGATTGGTTCTCAGTGAATGTAGGTTTGCGGCAGGGGTGTGCGATGTCTCCATGGTTGTTTAATTTGTTTATGGATGGGGTTGTTAGGGAGGTGAATGCAAGAGTTTTGGAAAGAGGGGCAAGTATGAAGTCTGTTGGGGATGAGAGAGCTTGGGAAGTGAGTCAGTTGTTGTTCGCTGATGATACAGCGCTGGTGGCTGATTCATGTGAGAAACTGCAGAAGCTGGTGACTGAGTTTGGTAAAGTGTGTGAAAGAAGAAAGTTAAGAGTAAATGTGAATAAAAGCAAGGTTATTAGGTACAGTAGGGTTGAGGGTCAAGTCAATTGGGAGGTGAGTTTGAATGGAGAAAAACTGGAGGAAGTGAAGTGTTTTAGATATCTGGGAGTGGATCTGTCAGCGGATGGAACCATGGAAGCGGAAGTGGATCATAGGGTGGGGGAGGGGGCGAAAATTCTGGGAGCCTTGAAGAATGTGTGGAAGTCGAAAACATTATCTCGGAAAGCAAAAATGGGTATGTTTGAAGGAATAGTGGTTCCAACAATGTTGTATGGTTGCGAGGCGTGGACTATGGATAGAGTTGTGCGCAGGAGGATGGATGTGCTGGAAATGAGATGTTTGAGGACAATGTGTGGTGTGAGGTGGTTTGATCGAGTAAGTAACGTAAGGGTAAGAGAGATGTGTGGAAATAAAAAGAGCGTGGTTGAGAGAGCAGAAGAGGGTGTTTTGAAATGGTTTGGGCACATGGAGAGAATGAGTGAGGAAAGATTGACCAAGAGGATATATGTGTCGGAGGTGGAGGGAACGAGGAGAAGAGGGAGACCAAATTGGAGGTGGAAAGATGGAGTGAAAAAGAAATTGTGTGATCGGGGCCTGAACATGCAGGAGGGTGAAAGGAGGGCAAGGAATAGAGTGAATTGGAGCGATGTGGTATACCGGGGTTGACGTGCTGTCAGTGGATTAAATCAAGGCATGTGAAGCGTCTGGGGTAAACCATGGAAAGCTGTGTAGGTATGTATATTTGCGTGTGTGGACGTATGTATATACATGTGTATGGGGGTGGGTTGGGCCATTTCTTTCGTCTGTTTCCTTGCGCTACCTCGCAAACGCGGGAGACAGCGACAAAGCAAAAAAAAAAAAAAAAGAAAATATATATATATATATATATAGGAAGAGAGGAAAGTGATTGGTTCTCAGTGAATGTAGATTTGCGGCAGGGGTGTGTGATGTCTCCATGGTTGTTTAATTTGTTTATGGATGGGGTTGTTAGGGAGGTGAATGCAAGAGTTTTGGAAAGAGGGGCAAGTATGAAGTCTGTTGGGGATGAGAGAGCTTGGGAAGTGAGTCAGTTGTTGTTCGCTGATGATACAGCGCTGGTGGCGGATTCATGTGAGAAACTGCAGAAGCTGGTGACGGAGTTTGGTAAAGTGTGTGGAAGAAGAAAGTTAAGAGTAAATGTGAATAAGAGCAAGGTTATTAGGTACAGTAGGGTTGAGGGTCAAGTCAATTGGGAGGTGAGTTTGAATGGTGAAAAACTGGAGGAAGTGAAGTGTTTTAGATATCTGGGAGTGGATCTGTCAGCGGATGGAACCATGGAAGCGGAAGTGGATCATAGGGTGGGGGAGGGGGCGAAAATTTTGGGAGCCTTGAAAAATGTGTGGAAGTCGAGAACATTATCCCGGAAAGCAAAAATGGGTATGTTTGAGGGAATAGTGGTTCCAACAATGTTGTATGGTTGCGAGGCGTGGGCTATGGATAGAGTTGTGCGCAGGAGGATGGATGTGCTGGAAATGAGATGTTTGAGGACAGTGTGTGGTGTGAGGTGGTTTGATCGAGTAAGTAACGTAAGGGTAAGAGAGATGTGTGGAAATAAAAAGAGCGTGGTTGAGAGAGCAGAAGAGGGTGTTTTGAAATGGTTTGGGCACATGGAGAGAATGAGTGAGGAAAGATTGACCAAGAGGATATATGTGTCGGAGGTGGAGGGAACGAGGAGAAGAGGGAGACCAAATTGGAGGTGGAAAGATGGGGTGAAAAGGATTTTGTGTGATCGGGGCCTGAACATGCAGGAGGGTGAAAGGAGGGCAAGGAATAGAGTGAAGTGGAGCGATGTGGTATACAGGGGTTGACGTGCTGTCAGTGGATTGAATCAAGGCATGTGAAGCGTCTGGGGTAAACCATGGAAGGCTGTGTAGGTATGTATATTTGCGTGTGTGGACTTGTGTATGTACATGTGTGTGGGGGGGGGTTGGGCCATTTCTTTCGTCTGTTTCCTTGCGCTACTTCGCTAACGCGGGAGACAGCGACAAAGTATAAAAAAAAAAAATATATATATATATATATATATATATATATATATATATATATATATATATATATATATATATATATATATATAATTTAATTTGTAGAGTAATTAAAGCATAAATTTGATTATTTCCTTCTTATGAGTCACTCGTCTATCAGCTCCGGAACACAAGCCAGGATTTAGTTGCAGTTACCTCCCTCTACACACTCAAATGTTTGGTTGTCATTCATCGTGAAGCGACTCCTAAGTAGCCGAAGAGGTTTTAACATAGTATGCTCTGTTCAGACACCTCCCCGTGGCCCATTTACGACTTAAAGCGACTATATAGATTTCTTGAAGCACAGACTCCTTGCACATAATCGACTTTCATATACTTCCAGTGAGAACTTGACCGCATTCTTGAGAATAACGGCGAACAGATGATAATGATAACCTATTGACCAGTTCAACTAGCACCTTCCTCTTCATTACACCACCTTAACCAACTGAAGTTAAAGATGCTATGAATAGTGATGTGGGTCTCCTTGTAGTATTAACACTTGCATAGTCCGTGACTATACAAGTTGTCGGTGATACAACATATTCAATATATATGAAAGCTGACACCTTTCAGGCTGATATCCTTCAGTCTGAAGTCCTTTCGGCTGACACCGACTAAAATGAACACATGCTTTGTAGTATTCATTTTGAAGACCGAAATTGAGAATGGATGATCCTGATCAATGGTAGAATTTCGTCCTGCTAAGTACCATGTGATAAGATTTTAACGAAGGTGCTGATACACCTCATAATTCAGCAGTCTCAAAGTTCACGACCCTTCTCTCTCTCTCTCTCTCTCTCTCTCTCTCTCTCTCTCTCTCTCTCTCTCTCTCTCTCTCTCTCTCTCTCTCTCTCTCTCTCTCTCTCTCTCTCCATAAGGTCATCAGATGATATTGCTACAATGATGTTAAAGAGCTCAGCAGGGCCTTTATCCCAGGCCTCATTATGCGCGAGTCTTTAAGGTTCCATTCAGGTCCTCGGTAGTTAACAAGCCATTCCCGACAGGCAAATGACCTCTCAGATGCTCGCTGAGTAATGCACTCTACTGCCACTCCAGGATGTTAGCCATGAAGGCCCTTGAAGTTGCTTTCTCCGGGTAATTTCCCCTCTCTTAAAGGGTCTTGCATCCTTTGACGTGATGCTTGCTCGAGGCTGACGACCTGTCAAGAAGTGGAAAGATCTTCCACACACGTGTATGTCCCTCCAAGACTTGCTTCGTCGCGTTGGTTGTATCTGACACTGTTGTCATCCCTTGAGCATGACAGTACGACCCTTGGGCATGATGACCTCGCCTTTGAACTAAACCCTTGATGATCAGGTGAAAGGTGGCGTCATCATACAGTCGTGCTCAAGAGTCTTATTGTAGTGCTCAACGATCGTACCGTCGTGCTCAAGGATCGTACCGTTGTGCACAAGGATCGTACCGTCGTGCTCAAGGATCATACCGTCGTGCTCAAGGATCGTACCGTCGTGCTCAAGGATCGTACCGTCATGCTCAAGGATCGTACCGTCGTGCTCAAGGATCGTACTGTCGTGCTCAAGGATCGTATCATCGTGCCCAAAGATCGTATCGTCATGCTCAAGGATCGTACCGTCGTGCTCAAGGATCGTACCCTTGTGCGCAAGGATCACACAGTTGGGCTCAAGGATCGTACCATTGTGCGCAAAATCGCGACGTCGTGCTCATGGCTCGTACTGTTGTGCGCAAGGATCGTACCATCGTGTTCATTGATCGTACCGTCGTGCTCAAGGATCGTACCGTCGTGCACAAGGATCGTACCGTTGGGCTCAAGGACCGCTCCTTTGGGCTCGTGAGGTTAACTGTAAGCACCCCGGGCGGCTGTAATAAGGTTACCACGCTTCCTCAAGTTAATGACCTTAATCGGATCTTGAAACCTCGAAGCTCTCTTGTCAGTGTATCTTTCCCAGGGGCTCATACCGGGGCAAGATCGTGTCTCTGACTTAATTTCATTCCGTGAACGCTTTAAGTACAGGGTGGACAGCGGGATTCTCTTCTTTTTTTCCCTTCTTTTCATTGAAAGGCACGAAGTTTTAAGGTATTATGTGGCATGGAATGATGACTTCTTCCTCAATCTCATTTTCTATCGCCAGAGTCCCAGTGTAAATGCGAATAGTCGGTGAGATATCCGTTATGCTTGAATCCTGTTCATTAATGACAGTCCTTTCACGAATCCATTGGTGCTCGATTGAATATATCTATCTGTGAGATTAGCGTCGTCATGTGGAGATGAGCCAGTCATGGGAAGAGTTCGGATATATTTTTTCCCTGTTGTGCTTCAGCTTTGCGTGGTAGACAATTCAGTGATTGGAATGGACGTGGCAGGTGCTTCTCGCTTTATAGATCTGGAAATGTGATTACCTTACGCTAACGCAGTTTGGTTTTCAGTCCATTGCAGTTTTTCTCCTTCCCTTCGGAACCTGCAACGTTTGAGACTTTTCTATTTCATTTATGCTGTGCGTTTATTTACATCAGCTCAATTTCCAGTTTAATAAGGAGGGTCAGGTAAATAAAGCGTCATACATTACTCACACACACATCTTAAAACCCATAACCATGGACTTCAAAACTTATAAAACTGCTTCTTAATTTTGTGATTTTACACCACTATACACAAAATGGTACCATTATGTTCGATCCCTAGTCATTCCGCTTTAAGTACCTTCCTCTGATATAATCTTAATTCTAATCACTTTCCTTATTGCATCTATCCATCTCCTCGTTGGCTTAACTCTCCTCCTAGTACCTTCCACAGTACTGATAGGTGTCTACTTGACCAGCCTATCCTCTAACATCCATTGTACATTACCACTCCGTCCTAAAAGACTCATCCATCCGCCTTTGTAATGACTTCATACCATCATCACACGGTTTCATTCTTCATTCTATCCGACCTAATTCCAGCCATACTATGCAAATTATCTATTTCTATACCGTTCTTACATTTAACCTATGTCATATACAGACTTCAGTTTCATCTGCAGTGGGACAAGTGAACCCCACAAGCTTACTAGTACACTCCAGACTGAATTTTCTGTCACGAGCTCTCAGTACACCTCAGTTTTTTCTCTGTAACGTAATGTACTCTCAACTATATCTACCACCACACTTATTGAACTTGACTTCTAGATATCCAAACTCATCCTGAACTTCAGTTTTTCACCTGATGTTATGACTCTTACCTTTCCTTCTTTCCAATAGACATACGTCTTACCTGTATTCACCTTCACTTTCAGCCTATTCCTCCTCATCCTCTTCCTCCAACATGCATCATCGAACCGGCCCACTAATCTATCCAACCTATCTAATTAAGCTGACAACACAGCATCATCTGCTCATAGCAACTATAGCAACTTCCACTCTATTTCTCCATGGTTAGATATCACACCAGAATAATCCCACCTCATTCTCACTTCACGCAGGGCTCCCAATCATGAAGACACTACGTAACTACCTGAAACATTACGCAACCTTGACGCACTCCCACGTATATTTCACACTCAAAACCGTCACTTCCTCTCAAACATACACTGGAGGGCAGGGATGCGCAAAGGTACTTCCTAGACTCAGTGGAACTTACCTTTCCAGCAGGCCTGTTGAGTGGAAGAGCCCCTCAATGATACGATTACTGAATACTAACTCCACAAATTCTAAGGAGTTCAGTAACGTTGGGAGTGGGAAGACATCAGTTTTCAAGTTGAATGCCAAAAGTGTTGCCATCCTCGGCAAAGCAAAATTCTAAGGTGTGAATGTAAAGGATATCCAAGCAACAAAGATAGTGACTGACACTGGGGTAGCGAGCAAATGTGCTTGAGAATACAGGTAAACTGGCAAGGAGACTGCATAACGACTGGACCACCACTTGTCGTTCTCAGTAATCCAGGTTCAACTCCCGGGCGCGCAAAGGTAAATTTTTCTACATTGATGTACATGTGAACATTACGCTATTTACAGTATATACCTAACCGTGAGCCAGGTTCCCATTTTACCGACCAACCCCTAAGGGTGGATGAACAGATGGGTTGACTGTGAATCGATTGCCACAACCAAGATCCGAACCTGTGCGCTCGACCCTGGGCGGCCATTGAATGCGTCATATATATATATATATATATATATATATATATATATATATATATATATATATATATATATATATATATACATATACTTGGATAGATAGATAAACAGATTAATGCCTAATGGGGCGAAACAAATGGAATTAGAGTAGGTAAAGGGGTTTGTCACGATCACATAACCAATCTGAATTCATGCTGAGGACACCAATGCTTTCCACCAGGTCTGTAACTACCGACCTCGCCCAAAGAATTTCAGTGTCCTCATCGTTACAAGCGTCCCCAATATTACTATGTCTCTGGGTATTCTTCACTGTAATATGATGGTCGTGTACCCGACAGGTATCCAGTTATATAAAGTGTAAGCATAACCTACGTAGTCCCACGTCACGATGCAAGACGACGAGCTCGACTCCCGCTGCGAGTGATGCTGGGAGATTGGTCTTAACACCACTAGGGTTGGGATCGCCCGTAGGCTGCACCACCCTCACCTCTGCCAGCGATACCCTCTCCCAGTTTGCAGTGTATACTCGATACGTTCATAGCGTTGGTATTGTCTCTGTCGGTCTGTCGTTATCAGATGAACTCGAGCCATCATGAACTTTGCGGCCGATTCGTAAACAACTGTCTTTCAAGCATCAATCACCGTAGTGTAGTTATTGCCAGGAAATTTTCATAAGGGTTAGAAATCTTTCTCCAGTAAGTTGCTCCATTGAAACTATGAAGAAATCGTGGTAGGAATAAACTTAACATGATGAATGAATTCATTGTTTGATTATGAAGGCGTTCACCTTTATTCTACTACTTCCCTGGTGTGGCAGTTAGCGTTCCAGATCGTGACACACTCACAGGCCACCCAGGATCGAGCGCATAGGTTCCAGTCGGTCTACAGTCAATCCAGCTGTTCATCCACCCCTCGGGGTTGGTCAATGAAATGAGTAACTGGTTCAGGTTGGATAATTATATATTTTTTTTTTTTTTTTGCTTTGTCGCTGTCTCCCGCGTTTGCGAGGTAGCGCAAGGAAACAGACGAAAGAAATGGCCCAACCCACCCCCATACACATGTATATACATACGTCCACACACGCAAATATACATACCTACACAGCTTTCCATGGTTTACCCCAGACGCCTCACATGCCCTGATTCAATCCACTGACAGCACGTCAACCCCACTATACCACATCGATCCAATTCACTCTATTTCTTGCCCTCCTTTCACCCTCCTGCATGTTCAGGCCCCGATCACACAAAATCTTTTTCACTCCATCTTTCCACCTCCAATTTGGTCTCCCACTTCTCCTCGTTCCCTCCACCTCCGACACATATATCCTCTTGGTCAAACTTTCCTCACTCATTCTCTCCATGTGCCCAAACCATTTCAAAACACCCTCTTCTGCTCTCTCAACCACGCTCTTTTTATTTCCACACATCTCTCTTACCCTTACATTACTTACTCGATCTAACCACCTCACACCACACATTGTCCTCAAACATCTCATTTCCAACACATCCACGCTCCTGCGCACAACTCTATCCATAGCCCACGCCTCGCAACCATACAACATTGTTGGAACCACTATTCCTTCAAACATACCCATTTTTGCTTTCCGAGATAATGTTCTCGACTTCCACACATTCCTCAGGGCTCCCAGGATTTCCACCCCCTCCCCCACCCTATGATTCACTTCCGCTTCCATGGTTCCATCCGCTGCCAGATCCACTCCCAGATATCTAAAACACTTCACTTCCTCCAGTTTCTCTCCATTCAAACTTACCTCCCAATTGACTTGACCCTCAACCCTACTGTACCTAATAACCTTGCTCTTATTCACATTTAACTCAGTCACCAGCTTCTGCAGTTTCTCACATGAATCAGCCACCAGCGCAGTATCATCAGCGAACAACAACTGACTCACTTCCCAAGCTCTCTCATCCACAACAGACTTCATTCTTGCCCCTCTTTCCAAAACTCTTGCATTTACCTCCCTAACAACCCCATCCATAAACAAATTAAACAACCATGGAGATATCACACACCCCTGCCGCAAACCTACATTCACTGAGAACCAATCACTTTCCTCTCTTCCTACACGTACACATGCCTTACATCCTCGATAAAAACTTTTCACTGCTTCTAACAACTTGCCACCCACACCATATATTCTTAATACCTTCCACAGAGCATCTTTATCAACTCTATCATATGCCTTCTCCAGATCCATAAATGCTACATACAAATCCATTTGTTTTTCTAAGTATTTCTCACATACATTCTTCAAAGCAAACACCTGATCCACACATCCTCAACCACTTCTGAAACCACACTGCTCTTCCCCAGTCTGATGCTCTGTACATGCCTTCACCCTCTCAATCAATACCCTCCCATATAATTTACCAGGAATACTCAACAAACTTATACCTCTGTAATTTGAGCACTCACTCTTATCCCCTTTGCCTTTGTACAATGGCACTATGCACGCATTCCGCCAATCCTCAGGCACCTCACCATGAGTCATACATACATTAAATAACCTTACCAACCAGTCAACAATACAGTCACCCACTTTTTTAATAAATTCCACTGCAATACCATCCAAACCTGCTGCCTTGCCGGCTTTCATCTTCCGCAAAGCTTTTACTACCTCTTCTCTGTTTACCAAATCATTTTCCCCAACCCTCTCACTTTGCACACCACCTCGACCAAGACACCCTATATCTGCCACTCTATCATCAAACACATTCAACAAACCTTCAAAATACTCACTCCATCTCCTTCTCACATCACCACTACTTGTTATCACCTCCCTATTAGCGCCCTTCACTGAAGTTCCTATGTGCTCCCTTGTCTTACGCACTTTATTTACCTCCTTCCAGAACATCTTTTTATTCTCCCTAAAATTTAATGATACTCTCTCACCCCAACTCTCATTTGCCCTCTTTTTCACCTCTTGCACCTTTCTCTTGACCTCCTGTCTCTTTCTTTTATACATCTCCCACTCAATTGCATTTTTTCCCTGCAAAAATCGTCCAAATGCCTCTCTCTTCTCTTTCACTAATAATCTTACTTCTTCATCTCACCACTCACTACCCTTTCTAATCAACCCACCTCCCACGCTTCTCATGCCACAAGAATCTTTTGCGCAATCCGTCACTGATTCCCTAATACATTCCATTCCTCCCCCACACCCCTTACTTCCATTGTTCTCACCTTTTTCCATTCTGTACTCAGTCTCTCCTGGTACTTCCTCACACAAGTCTCCTTCCCAAGCTCACTTATTCTCACCACCCTCTTCACCCCAACATTCACTCTTCTTTTCTGAAAACCCATACAAATCTTCACCTTAGCCTCCACAAGAAAATGATCAGACATCCCTCCAGTTGCACCTCTCAGCACATTTACATCCAAAAGTCTCTCTTTCGCGCGCCTGTCAATTAACGCGTAATCCAATAACGCTCTCTGGCCATCTCTCCTACTTACATACGTATACTTATGTATATCTCGCTTTTTAAACCAGTTATTCCCAATCACCAGTCCTTTTTCAGCACATAAATCTACAAGCTCTTCACCATTTCCATTTACAACACTGAACACCCCATGTATACCAATTATTCCCTCAACTGCCACATATATATATATATATATATATATATATATATATATATATATATATATATATATATATATATATATATATATATGAACAAGAACATAGTGCATATGAATGCGCACTTTCATAGAATACATGATACCCCCTAACACCAGGACTCGAACCCAAGACCTTTTGCGTGGCAGTCAGAAACGCAAACCGCTTGACTATGATAGCCGAGCGGTTAACGTTCTTGATTACCATTCTAAAGATCTTGAGTTCGAATCCTGGCTGTTGGGGGTATTACGTGATATATATATATATATATATATATATATATATATACTTTTTTTTCATACTATTCGCTATTTCCCGCGATAGCGAGGTAGCGTTAAGAACAGAGGACTGGGCCTTTGAGGGAATATCCTCACCTGGCCCCCTTCTCTGCTCCTTCTTTTGGAAAATCAAAAAAAAAAAACGAGAGGGGAGGATTTCCAGTCCCCCGCTCCCTTCCCTTTTAGTCGCCTTCTACGACACGCGGGGAATACGTTGGAAGTATTCTTTCTCCCCTATCCCCAGGGATAAGTCCCGTGCCGTCTCAGCTAACATAAGAGTATAACCTCTGAAGAGTTTGGCTGGAGAGCCAAGATGGTCGTCTACCACTCTCCCGAGCTTCATCTAAATGCACGTTGAGGTACCTGTACATATTTACTAACACACGCGATGTTTAACTTCATCAACATGTACACATGAATGAACTCACGTTGAATTATTACAAAGCAATTATTGTACTGTACTAAACTTGCAAGGCATAAACCTCACGAGGATGAAATTAAATCAAGCAGTGCATCATTCCTCAGTGGGTGCGGTAAGACCTCTGAACTTTGCATTTATGAAATAATAGTCCCTCATACGTTTCATTAACTTCAGTCGTGCTGCAAAAATCCGACACCCAATATTGTGCATCCAGGATATAATTTTCAGTTGTAAAGGGTTTTATTGGAAGTTGTTTGCTATGAAAAGCACTATTGAATGCTGAAAAATGTAGTAACTTAAGGAGTGAAATACCAGCGGATGTGTTCACTGGGCAACAGTGCAAGACGGTGCATACATATCCACAACGTCTCTCAGACGTATGCCTGTGAGATAGATGCCTTTGAGTTATGGACACCATCTTTATCGGATAATATATGAATTCACATGAATCAGGCATTATAGGCATACAACACTGTAAGAAATATTATGTGCTTTGATGAGAAGTTTACATCAGACTTCAAAAAAATAACGATGCAAAGCAACTTTATTTACAGCTCACTAATACTGATCGCCATCCAGTTAAGTATCATGAACTGAAATCATTCATGAAAAAGTAAGATCTGTTCAGATACATCAAAGGCTACCTTTGTGTCGGGGATGAACGCAAAAATCGAGACTCTTCTTAGGTTACCACTAACACGATTGATCCCACGTGTATAGACGTACAACTTTCATCTGCACCTAAAGTTATTTATTCTACTGTTTATCACGACTGATTTGTGCCGGTATCACAGACTATGACTACTTTATTGTATACTACAGTGCCACCTAGTGAGCGGTAGCACAAAAGGATTACGTAGGTCGCAAAGGGTCTTTGTCAGACCTCAATGGGCTGACTTTCATTTAGATTGATTGAAACAAAAATGGTTCATTGCATAAGCTATATTACGTATATTACATAGTCATTCATGTGGTAAAATTTACCGACTAGATGAAAAGATTTGATACAATATTAGAATATCAGGTATCTTGATAAAGTGTGACATTTCTTGCATTCTATCTTTTCGCATTCTAGGGCACAGTTTTCTAATTTGTGTCGAAATCTTTATCTACAATCATAACGATTCACAGTGATTAATACCTTCAGATAAGCCAAAGAGCCAGTAGGACCTATGGCCTAGCCTCAGTCAAGTAATTACAACATCGTGTAATCTGCTGATCTTATTACTTTCTCCATATACATGTTTTACTTGACACATCTCACGTTGATGAAAAATGTTTCTGTTTGTGCTTATCTGAACTCGTTTACTTGTTTCAAAGAGGTCTGTTTTCCTATATAATTACAGTTTTGAGGCTTCTCATTGACAAGCCAGTGTTGTTTTCAGAAGTCACTTTTACTAAGTGCAAGTTTGGCCAAAGCATCAGCTTAGCCATGCTCACGGAGGCCTATATGAAAGGGAATCCATATCAGCTTCATCTAAAGCCCTTGACCAATAATAATTCACGGTCTCAAGCATCAGAGACCAACATGTTACACCCTGATCTCTGGGTGTTCAGGGCAGTGATTTCTACGAACTCAAGAGCGATGAGTATGGCGGACAATTCAGTTTGTAGGGTAGATAGCCCTATTGTTTATTCTAACATTTCTTTCTAATCTTCTACCATTGTGCTGTATCACAACGGCAGTACTACCTGCCCTCCTAGAGGCAGATTTGAAAGAGCCGTCATTGTATGTGCTGGGCTATGTTATTCCCAGTATGGTTTTGGTTAAGTGTTGAAGGTGAAGATTGTAAGTAATTAGTTTCTTAGGCGGAGAAGTAGGTGTAGTGATGTCAAAGGAAGTTATTTGATAGGAAGGAGGGTAACGCCGCTGCTTCCTAATTTCATACAAATTCTGTATTCCAAACATTGTCATGTGATTTGCTGTGATTTGGATCCATTTAGATTCACTTGCTCCATGGCATATATGGTCTGACAATTCTTCAAAGACAACACTATCGGAATCACCATTGAGAATTTTCTGTCCTTTCATAAGACTAAGCAAAGTATCCAAGATGGGTAAACCAAGTTTTTTTTCGCATGTTGAGTAGTACAATAGTCATCAGGCAACGAAGGCCTCTTATTGCATTTTTTTCAGAACTATTGATACTTTTGCTGTTACGTAGGACGAAAGCTGGTGTGTGGCAATCTATTAAAGACGTAATGTAAACCCGGTACATCATTTATGCAATTCTGATATTTGCATCATAATTAGATTCATACACCCTCAAGTACTCTAACGTCTCTGATTCTCAGTTCCATGTGCTGTAGCTGTTTATCATGTGTCTCTGTTGTCCGCAGTTATGACGATATCTACCAATCACAGTGACAAGATGACTACAGTGTGAAACATTGTCATCAGAATCAATTTGGTTTCTTGTTTGACAGTGTATCTCTATTCCTCAGGTTTCTTGGTTTCAGGGATCCTTTAATAGTGTACAGAGTTATCTTTTCTTTCCAACTAGTATCCATGAGGCTAAAAGAACTCCTGTGGATTCATTCATATAAGAGACCTGAAATGATTTCTTTCTCGGATTTTGTGACAGCTTGAAAAAGGATGCAGTGTAGTCTAGCATTCATTACTGACCACAGACCGTATATTTCTTTAACCATTCTATATGTTTTACTTTCCATGCCAATCTATATCACAAGGCAAGAATGCATTTCTAACAAGCGAGAAAGGATTTATTTCATCAAGGCTAACATTAATCTTTATGATATATATTCTATCTTTATGATATATATTCTGACGCATTCCAGTGACATCCCCCCCCTTTACCCACACCACAAAAAAAACGCAAACTTACTCATGAGACTTTTCAAAACGCAGTTGAAAACCAACCTCACATCTAAACGGGAAAATTGCGATAAACTTACACAAAATCCATCCAGAAACGAATGCCCGCTCATTTACCGTTCTCCCCTGATGAAAAGGCAGTACATTCAAAACGTTTAACAACGCCCCTGCTACAGGTACTAATGATATATCAAACTTTCACATAAAACACTCTGGCTCCTTTGCAGTCAAAACGTTTGCCGACATCTTCACCCACTCCTGGTTACACAACAAAATTCCTAACATCTGAAAACTTCCCAACATAATACCAATACTAGAATCCTTTAAGCCATCCGATTCGCCCAACTCTTACCACCCTTTATCACTTCTACTCTTAGTATTAAAACTCTAGGAAAATTTATCCACAACAGAAGCAAACAAAGCATCCCACTCTCACTCACGCAATATGTCTTTAGACCTAACCACTTCACAACTACACATTGACTTCCCACAACATATCCATGATGGATGGCTTCAACCAACCACAGTCCCTCCTGCACAGCGATGGCGCCAATAGGCGCCAACAAAGTATTTGACACTGCTCACTGACACATCTTCAAACACAGACAAAAAAAAAAGCTGATTGATGATACAATCCTCCACAACAATATCAAAAAGTGGTTAGCTAATTTCATAGCCAGCCGCTATAGCAGAGTTATCCACAATGGTTTCACCTCTATGACACTTAAGCTCTACAATGGAGTTCCCCAGCCCTTTCCAATTTCTTCCAACTCGACCTCCCATTACCCACAGCCAACCTCAACATGAAGGTCCTTTCATATGCAGACAACCTCGCAATCATATCAAAACACTCTGACACGAAAGGAACCACAACAAACATGCAGCACCGCGTAGTAAAATTGGAACAGTGGCTCACCCAGAGCAGAATGTTTACATCTGTACAGTTTTTCGATCACTCTTTTAACCCCTGAGAATTACGAATCCAGTTCACACCCTCACGTGACCTTTAATGGACAGTAACTCCCACTGAACAAAATATCAACCATTCTCGACATCACATATGAAACACATATTGCAAGTGGGCCAAATTGTTTCACGTGAAAGTTTAATATGCTGTTAGGGCCGGTACCGGGAGAGTTCTTTAAGGTTTTCACTTCATTGCTTGCATCAGCAGGAGTGAAGGGTGGGTACGCACTTGTTACCGAATAGATTTTTTATAGGTATTTTATGACTTTCCTGATTAGGTGTGAGATTGGATGTTCTTTGGAGAAGGTATTCCAATAATATATATATATATATATATATATATATATATATATATATATATATATATATATATATATATATATATATACTTGTTCGCCGTTTCTCCTATCAGCGTGGTAACGGTAAGAACAGACGAAGGCATAGCCCAGTTCACTTACATCTACTCTCTGTCATGTTTAATGAGCCGAGTTCACAACCAGGTCCCAGTGGTTTCTCCTAACCTCCTTATATGATCTTCCTCAGCCCATTGCCAACATCTCTCTATATTTCTTTATATTCAGTGAACGCCTTACACCCTTGTGCAAGTTCAAGTTCCGAGCACTCAAAACTTTTTTTTTCACTTAGCTTTGTTACACTCACTCAGAACATCCAGGTTCATCTCCTCAAGCATATTACCAATATCTCCCTTCTTGTCATCTTGGTCACATCCACACACACACATGCAAACATTTCTCTGTGTAGTTGAAAGCTTGAATGTGATAAGTGGAGAACTACGGATAACTGGTGAATAAGCACCAACCTAATGGTAAAATGGCGTCCTAGCTTCGTCTCTCCGATGTATATCAACTGACTGTTATATTTCTCTCTTGTGTCTCCCCTGATGATATGATTATTACACAAAAGTGCACTTGGGAACTTTTCGTGTTTCATTTTCCCCGTGGACTCATAGGAATATCTTGATCACGCGCAAAATTGTGATCCTTTCCAATATATATATATATATATATATATATATATATTACACATGACAGCTAGAGACTGAGTGTAAACGAATAAGGCCTTTGTTGTCTTTTCCTAGCGCTACCTCGCATGCACGCGGAAGGAGGGTGGTGCCATTTCATGTGTGGCGGGGTGGCGGCGAGAATGGATGAAGGCAGCATGTATGAATATGTACATGTGTATATATGTATGTGTCTGTGTATGTATATGTATGTATACGTTGAAATGTATGGGTATGTATATGTGCGTGTGTGGGTGTTTATGTATATTCATGTGTATGTGGGTGCGCTACCTCGCTAACGCGGGAGACAGCGGTAAAGTATGATAAGATATATAGAAGATGATACATATATATATATATATATATATATATATATATATAGATAGATAGATAGATAGATAGATAGATAGATAGATAGATAGATAGATAGATAAATAGATAGATAGATATATAAATATATATTCGAAACCCCTACCTTACATACATATAATATCGACACATCATTCTTTGCAATATTCATACCATCCATGATACCGATGAAATATTCATATATTTCATGTCAATAATTTTTCCATTAAACACTATGGTTCACGCAGGTTCATCCCAATATATGCAACACTAATATCGGATCACTGCGAAGCCCCTTCAAATTCATAGGCTTGAAAGGGTGAAAAATGATTTCGATGCATAGGCAATGAGCGATAAGCGGCCCCATGCATATCTTTAGTACTGATAACTTTTCATCACGCCCCGTCCGTCACTCCACCAGTCGGGGTGTGGAGAGAGGAGGATGGGGGTATGGCACGGTGGTGGTGGTGGTCGGGCGTGGTAAGGCAGGTCAAGCTTTTTTTTTTCCCCATTGCTCTATCATTATCGGTCCTGTGTATTGGGGTCTCTCTCTCTCTCTCTCTCTCTCTCTCTCTCTCTCTCTCTCTCTCTGTCTCTCTCTCTCTCTCTCTCTCTCTCTCTCTCTCTCTCTCTCTCTCTACCTACCTACCTATCTGTTTATCTATTTATCTATCAATCTCTCCTTTTACTCACATTACTGTCTCTAATGTACTTGCAGAGGACAGCTTGTTGAGGAAAGCGTGTGCCTGTGTCTAACACCAGTAACTAAAGAAGTATGTGAGCAATATGTGACGGATTCTTATTTACACCCAGAAGCATCAGTGAATCGAGAGAGAAGATGGATGTTAGTGTAGTGGGTGAACAAGAACGATAGGTATGCGGTGAGAGGTAAGGAGTGAGCGGTAGTGTGAGAGCTGAGGAGTGAGTAATGAGTAAGGTGGTGAGTGAAGTATTAAGTGAATGGAGACGGCTGAGTAATGAAAAATGGGTAAGGTAGGATGACGTATTTGGGACATTGGATGATGGGTATAGAGTGATGGGTGATGGGTGGAAGAATGACAGGTGAGCAGCCACGGCTGGGGCGTGACGGATGAAATGATATCCAATATGACAGGTGAAGGATAATGACGTCTGAGGCTGTATCTGCTGAGGAGCGACAGATAAAGAGTCAGGATTAAGAGCTAATTGGTAAGCCATCAAGCAAACGGAATATGCGAAAATATATCAGTAATCTCAAAGAAATCGTTTGGAAATATGACATATCTACCTCATCCATCAAAGATATATGATAGATCCACTTTACCCATCATGAATACAAAGTCCACAATAGTCTTTAAGAATGACAGATCAATTTAGCCTTGAAGATGGATCCACTTGATTCCCTAGAAATAAATGATATCCATTTGATCCACTGAAGACAGGATAGGTCCTCTTTACTCACTGAAAGAAAATATCATAGATCCATTTCATCCATATATCTTAAACCCTTCCCGTAGGGAGAAAAAAAAGACATTGCGTTACAAGAATCCCAAAACGCTGGATGTATCAACAAGCCTTTCTTCAACGTGGAGCCTCGAGCCAACTGAGGGAAAAATAGGTTAGCTTGTTCCAGGAATCCCGCGCAAACGTCCCCTGGGCCAACCACCCGCCACTCGCCTTGGAACAACAACTCTTAAATTCTCTCCATGTGTCGTTCCTTGCTCTCTGATGGCTCTGAACCCAGCCTCACTCCGTTACTTCACTCTTTGACCTGTTTTCACTAACCTTCCAGAATGACAACAGTACTTAAAGCTCTTTTCATCATATTTTGCTGGACTAGCAAGAGGTTTCGAACAACTATCTGGCCACTTTCAGGAGCTATCACCATGTCTCCAAGCAGTTTTCCTCATCCTTTTGATGAGCTTCTTCGCTTCCTTCTAATCACTTC
Organism: Panulirus ornatus; assembly: GCF_036320965.1. Classification (NCBI taxonomy): domain Eukaryota; kingdom Metazoa; phylum Arthropoda; class Malacostraca; order Decapoda; family Palinuridae; genus Panulirus; species Panulirus ornatus. The sequence goes on along the minus strand of NC_092261.1, from coordinate 18,194,680 downwards.
TGAACCCGTCTGAAAGATTCTTTTAAACTCTTTCTATGCTTTCATAACCTCTTCCTGAATCTAATCCCTGACAGTAGCGCAAATCTTAACCCTACGTTCCTATCAGCTGCCGCTACTATTCGAAGCTCTTCGAATACTCTTTTCAACACTATCTTGATGTAACAACCCTTATTGAAGGAATAAACTCCTCAAGCAGTGTTTGAGTATTTCCCAGGGCCGCTTCCGTCGTTACAACACATCCTTTCATTCATTTTTTCCCCGAGCCTAATCTCAACCTGTGTCAATAGCTCTTCAACCTCTTCAAACACTTTAATCCTTTGTTAGCGCCTTATACCCCGTCGTCATAATAACCCTCTACACCACCTTAAACCACACTCCAGCCTCGGTTAACCATTGTCACATTCACCCCCAAAATCTTTAGAGTTATATCTTTTACGGCTAGAGTACGCCAGGTTTATGGGAGTCTTGTAACGGTAAAGTGACTGAGTGCGAGATAATTTGTGAATGGTGTACGGTACGGTAAGAGGATGGTCACTGGCACCAGAAATAGTTATGTAAATTATACATTGAATGTAAAACGTCAAAAAGGCTTACTTGTCTGTGATGACGCAGACAGCAAAGTGAAAGAGAATATTTGCCAGAGTTTCTGTTCATCTCATATTCTTTCCAGATTATATAACTTTCAGCAACACGCTCCCCTCTGTAATCAATGTTAACTCCCACCTTCCACGAATTTGAACTTCCAAGTTATCACCAATAATACCGTCGTCAAATATGGTCACAAATGCAAGGGCGTGTATGCAGTCTGCTCGAGGAGCCGAAATATTCAAACGCCTCGTGTACGCTCCGAATAAAATCAGGTATTGTTATTCAAATCTTAACTCATCCATATTTTCTTGGGGCTTGGCTGACGCCGTCCAATAATAAATAATCCCATCCAGAAATATTGACGAGAGATTTTGCCAGCCACAGCAGAAATTATGGAAATTGACTAATCAATCATGCTTGCAAAATGCAGTTTACCTTTCAGAGAAATGCGCATCAGCTGTCTACCATTGACAATATGTCCGTCTGTGATCTGACGTTCGTAAAGCTTTGCGTGAAGCTCGAGTTTATTTTCTTTTCTGAGCTCTCTTTTTATATCGTTTTTTTTTCTGCTTATTTAGTTATATTTTCTTCATCATTATCAATGAAATATGAAACATTCACGTAGATTTGATCTGACATTTTTAATTTGACTATTGTCTTCAATCATTCTTTATATCGAGGATCATTTTTCTGAATGATTATTGTATACTTTCGCTAGTTCTGCCTCCGTGCTCGCCTGTGCCCTGGATTCTACATTATCGGTGAGATATTCTCTTTTTCTATCTCTGGCTTCGCTGCAATTCTTAATCTCTCCTTTAAAAAAGCAAGAGCGAGTTCCATCTTTTTTTTTTTTTTTCGTCCCTATTCAATTTCATCAGTCCCTTTCCATGACTCCTCCTCCCCTTTATTTATCCTCTTCCTCACGTTTCCCATTTCGCTTTCTCATTCTGCCTCATTTTCTATTCCCTACAGACATTAGGCTGCCCAGCTCACCCCACCCCATCCCTTCTCCTCTTGCTGGATGCATCGCCAGACATTAAATATTCAGTGATGTAGTGTGGCCCAAGAACCACAATATCAGCACATGTATTGCCGCCGCTTGCTCAGCCTCCGGTTTATTTCGCTTTCCTTGTACTATTCTAATCTGACAAATTTATTTTAATTAAAGCTTCTGAAGTATCCTTAGAAACGTTCTTTTACATTTTATTTTACATTAAACATATTGTTTATTTTTTTTTTTTTTTTTTTTTTTTTTTTTTTTATACTTTGTCGCTGTCTCCCGCGTTTGCGAGGTAGCGCAAGGAAACAGACGAAAGAAATGGCCCAACCCCCCCCCCCCCCCATACACATGTACATACACACGTCCACACACGCAAATATACATACCTACACAGCTTTCCATGGTTTACCCCAGACGCTTCACATGCCTTGATTCAATCCACTGACAGCACGTCAAACCCTGTATACCACATCGCTCCAATTCACTCTATTCCTTGCCCTCCTTTCACCCTCCTGCATGTTCAGGCCCCGATCACACAAAATCTTTTTCACTCCATCTTTCCACCTCCAATTTGGTCTCCCTCTTCTCCTCGTTCCCTCCACCTCCGACACATATATCCTCTTGGTCAATCTTTCCTCACTCATTCTCTCCATGTGCCCAAACCATTTCAAAACACCCTCTTCTGCTCTCTCAACCACGCTCTTTTTATTTCCACACATCTCTCTTACCCTTACGTTACTTACTCGATCAAACCACCTCACACCACACATTGTCCTCAAACATCTCATTTCCAGCACATCCATCCTCCTGCGCACAACTCTATCCATAGCCCACGCCTCGCAACCATACAACATTGTTGTTTATTGTTTATATGGAATATTGTTTATATGGAACTTTTTTTTTTCCAAAAGAAGGAACAGAGAAGGGGGCCAGGTGAGGATATTACCTCAAAGGTCCAGTCCTCTGGTCTTAACGCTACCTCGCTGACGCGGGAAATGGCGAATAGTAAGAAAAAAAAAAAGAACTATGATTTTTTCTGCTCATATATTTTGTTCATTTGTCTATCTTTAACGTTGATCTTTTTGATAGAGTTTGATAGCGAAAATATGCAGTGATGATGGCAACTGCGAGTATTTCGCTCATAGATATCCGTGAGCTTTCTGACATTATAGTCTTAAATCGCGTGTCTGTACAACACAGTCGGTCCGAGGACGAGCCATCTTGCAAGGACCCGTGCCAGGCACAGAGCTATCGAGTCTATTAACATCATGCCTTCACAAGCCCTGAACACAGATAAAAGATAAGATAAGAGGTCTTTATTGTCAAATTGTATACATGATACAAAATGAAATTCTTCATGGCTTGAAGCACAATTCATTAGAAAATACAAGAATCATGAAATAAAAAAATGGTAAAATATCACAGAAAAGTACCACATAAAATATCACATTTTGAATCATCTATTGCACTCAGAAGCTACATCACAGAGGCGTGCATCATCACATAGTCTAGAATACCAACCAATTGCAGATCAAGATGCAAACATCCTATACCTTTGACCATAGCCTCTTGGCAAGTTGTTATTTTCAGCGGCAGTCAACAGTGCTGACCCGCTAATCTACCGGCTAATGTACACAAACTCTTCCCGCGTAATGCATCCACACGAAACAAAAGACCGGGAACTTCTATTTACTAAACTCCCCGACGTGTGTTTGTGTTTGTGCCTGTCTGTCTGTCTGTTTGTGTGACCCAGTGTCCAGTGCTGTTCATGCGATATAGGAGAGAGTTTTACCCTGGTGTTACCCCGTCTCTTAACCTTACCTAAATATACTATATGTTAACCTTATAATGGCTATTATTACTGACCATAAGTGAGGACGGGCCAGCATGGGTGTCGGAGCGGAGTGAGTTCGAATCCTGGACGTGGCAATTCCAACCCTCAGGGCTGAGTGATGACTGAGTAGCTGGCTTAGGCTGCTGCTATTGCTGCTGCTGCTGCTGCTGCTGTGTGTGTGTGTGTGTGTGTGTGTGTGTGTGTGTGTGTGTGTGTGTGTTGTGCTACCTCCACAGGTTCAGTAGATTTGCAGAGGAGCGTCGCACCCCTCCTTCTCTGCCCATTCTCAGGCAGCCAATTACATCCTCCAGCGTTTTTTACCTTCCTAACTTTGGAGTATAGATTTCCCAGGACAATCATAACGTTCCGAATGCTGAATCTTCCCGACCTCTTTACGACTCTCCACCGCTGTGTTTGCTCGCATACTAAGAAACACGACATCAGGTGAACATTATTTTTTTTACGTTACATATCTCGAGAAAAAGAAAATTGAATAAGCAGCAAATAATCAAACTAACTTACCATCTGATAATGGAGTGATATTTCTGTGAAACAGGTGTAGTATTTAAAGAAAAACAAAAAACATTTTAAGGCAATACTACATGACTACAGTCAGGGAGAAGCCAGTGACTTACACCATGTTCGGCATCATAAATCCAACAAGTACGTGACTACGAGATCTAACAGTACAATGAAAAGCACAGTCATATGGTCGGTATAAAGACGACGAAAGACAAGTGCAATCAAACGTATCTTTTTAGCATATGCAAACTGTTACAAAAACAGTACGTTGAGCCTATTACGTTGAAACACTCAGTAGATGTGCATAACGTCATACGACAGAGCAGAGGAAAATTTGAACAACTTATAAGATGGTTAGTGTGGCAACAAATGCCAATTGGCTCCATGATGATAGTAGCAACAGCTGCTGCAGGAGTCCAGCGCCGGACCCCAGCCGGCCTCATCCGTTTCAATTTCAAACTATCAATCACGTTTCAATATTGGCGCAAAACGTTTGACTTTCGTATAAAAAGACAAGGCAAAGTTTGGGTTTACACGAGCCTAACCTGGCGAAGCGGGTGAGTGGCGGACCCAGGAGTCGGGGACGAAGCCAGCCAGCGAGCGAGCACATCGTCAAGCGGCCTCCCACCACCTCAACCACCGCCGCTCCTGTTGCCAGGCCTTCAACAATTATTCCCATCAACTCCGTCTACACCGTCATCCAGCAGCGGTACCAGGACAGGAGCCAGGGTGGCCTACCATACTCCTCCCTCAGCACCCTCAGCCAACGTATATGTCCGACTCTATTGGTCCTACTTATCAGATTGAGAAATGGCACGTCCGCTGTGCTGTGTGGGGATCTGGTCGTATCCGATCAGCCTATCCACCCTTTTTCGCTCCTCAATATGAAGCTTTGATTATCAAATCATATTTTTGATATACTACTGATTTTTTTTCACTGGACATGAATTAGATACATTAATCCGATTAACTGTAGAAACTGATAATGTTATTGAACCTTAAATAGTCTTTCTTTATGAATAATACAAAGATTCAAGATAATGATTGCCTTCATCATAGGAATTATGCCATCGTAATTCCAGATGTATGGTTGATGAAATCCAAGCCAAGTAAATGTGACGTAATGAGGATGGGATAGAGTGAAAGAAGATTTCATTACGATTATCATCTAGCCGGAAATAAGCTTCAGGATGCCATGTGATGCACCAGTGTATAGGAAACAAAAGCAGAGAGGCATAGCAAACTGACGTCAACTGAGTTTGTTGGTGTCACGTAACGAACGTTATCTATGTTACGGGTTGCGTCACCCCGGTGTTACGGCAGTATTTACAAACCACATTGTTACGGGCCAACATCTTAGAACTTCCGGCTATGTTATTCTACATCACAAATGAGGGCGCCCATGGTTTTTGTTATTGTAAATCACTAGACAATCCTTCGATTTCTTTGGTAGGTCTACAGTTCTTTCTGTACAATATCTCGAACATTTTTTCCATCTTTCTTATTTGCATTCGTGTCATTATTCCAGTAGTATACATCTGTGTTAACGGATTGAGGTTGTCTCTGTACATATGAGAAGTGTTGGTCTAGTATTCTGTTTAAGACTACATCATGAATGAGCCTCTATTATTTACAAGTATTTGATGCACTCGGTGTAATTCCTGGTGGAGAAGTTGCCATGATTTGATTCGTGTCGGTATCCTTGGCAAATTCATTGTGCACCCCGTGCTCATCCTGTGGACGGTGGCGCAAAAGGGTCTCAAGGGTCACAAAGGATCTTAAGTCAGACCTCAGTGGGTTGTTAATTGCCATGTTGAACAAATGTTCCAAACAGATGTCCTACGTAGTCCCCGATGACACCCAGTTTGTATTTCTCAGAGTATCATCCAGCGCTGTCCACACACTTCCTTCTGTCTCTTGGTTTCTTGTACAGAAATGTAACAAAGCTGCCAGAAGCAACGTTGACTTAAACATTGAGGAAAGGAATTTCTTTCCATTGTCACGTATCTGAGGCCTGAGATTTCCTGGTGGCGAGTTCGATCTTGACATGTGAGTATTCCATCAACATACCTGCGGTACATTTTTGTTATCACTTCATGAGCAGTGCCCTCTACGTGGGTCACAGACCCCTAGGAAAACAGGTCCCGTAAAGGAGGCACCGCTCCATCCTGCTGTAAGTAGATTTTTCCTTCAGAACATCTGCAAGGTGCCTCCACGTTAAAGGCCCTCACCAGGCTGTTAGATCCTTTCCCTGTTTAGTGTAAGGCGTAACCTATGACCTTACCCTTACGTTGTCTGACACTCGGTTGACCCTCGCCTGGTTAGGTCATATCCCTTACCTGTCCCATAGTTTGGAAAACAAGCGTGTCGTCATACTCTATCACATGTGAAGTGAATATGATCACGAAAGTGCTCGGATCTTCATTATGTATATATATATATATATATATATATATATATATATATATATATATATATATATATATATATAGCTTTTACTACCTTTTCTCTGGTTTGGATGGTATTGCAGTGGAATTTATTAAAAAGGGATGACTGTATTGTTGATTGGTTGGTAAGGTTATCTAATGTATGTATGATTCGTGGTGAGGTGCCTGAGGATTGGCGGAATGCGTGCATAGTGCCATTGTACAAAGGCAAAGGGGATAAGAGTGAGTGCTCAAATTACAGAGGTATAAGTTTGTTGAGTATTCCTGGTAAATTATATGGGAGGGTATTGATTGAGAGAGTGAAGGCATGTACAGAGCATCAGATTGGGGAAGAGCAGTGTGGTTTCAGAAGTGGTAGAGGATGTGTGGATCAGGTGTTTGCTTTGAAGAATGTATGTGAGAAATACTTAGAAAAGCATATGGATCTGTATGTAGCATTTATCCCTGGGGATAGGTGAGAAAGAATACTTCCCACGTATTCCCTGCGTGTCGTAGAAGGCGACTAATAGGGGAGGGAGCGGGAGGCTGGAAATCCTCCCCTCTCGTTTTTTTCAATTTTCCAAAAGAAGGAACAGAGAAGGGGGCCAGGTGAGGATTCCCTCAAAGGCCCAGTCCTCTGTTCTTAACGCGGGAAATGGCGAATAGTACGAAAGAAGAAAGAATATATATATATATATTAGATAGATAGATGGATAAATAATCAAATATATTGTATACGCAGAGAAATGCAAACATTCCTTTTTATGTTGCATACTACACACTGCTTGAATTACAGTCAGTGACAGAGTAGATTTCAAATTTAATTTCCTGTTTTGCTTGATGGTTCAACAGGAAAAAAGAATGAGTCTAGAAAAATGCTACTTAGTTCTCTGCACACAGAATTACTTTTCACAAATCACAACGTCCACCAACAAAAAAAAAGACCCAAAACTGACAATATACAACCATCATTAAAAAAGAAAAAAGTCTTCGGCATAAAAAGAAATCCTCCATTAACAAAAGTCCTTCTCTGTTAAAGGTTATTTTCCAGTAACAACTAGAAGGATATTTCATGGAGCAGCGACGCGAAGGTATTGCATGTGAAATATGAACGGATGTGAATACGATTTACAGTTTCTCAAAGCACGTATAATAGTTTCTTTATATAGCAATGACCCCTTCAGGCCACCTGCTAGATAATTGTAGAACATTTTTATTAGGGACCTAACTCAGAAAAAATCCAGACTTCAGTTATGGGACGTACGCTACTCAGTTCTACTGATACCGTAAAACAACGGTATAGAATTTCTATGGGTATCTATTGATTTAAGATTTTCAAGTTGTGACCAAAGAAACGTCCAAGGTTAATGTTTCTTTCCAGACTTTAGACGAATATATATATATATATATATATATATATATATATATATATATATATATATATATATATATATATATGAAATAACAACCCCCTGCGACCTCATGTGTGCGAGGTAGCGCTAGCAAGACAACAAAGGCCACATTCGTTCACACTCAGTCTTTAGACGAATACATATATATATATATATATATATATATATATATATATATATATATATATATATATATATATATATATATATATATGAAATAACAACCCCCTGCGACCTCATGTGTGCGAGGTAGCGCTAGCAAGACAACAAAGGCCACATTCGTTCACACTCAGTCTTTAGCTGTCATGTAATAATGCACCGAAACCACAGCTCCCTTTCCACATCCAGGCCCCACAGAACTTTCCATGGTTTACCCCAGACGCTTCACATGCCCTGTTTCAATCCACTGACAGCACGTCGACCCCGGCATCCAACATGGTTCCAATTCACTCTATTCCTTGTACGCCTTTCACACTCATACATGTTCAGGCCCCGATCACTCATAATCTTTTTCGCTCCATCTTTCCACCTCCAATTTGGTCTCCCACTTCTCCTCGTTCCCTCCACCTCTGACATATATATCCTCTTGGTCAATCTTTCCTCACTCATTCTTTCCATGTGACCAAACCATTTCAAAACACCCTCTTCTGCTCTCTCAACCACGCTCTTTTTATTACCACACATCTCTCTTACCCTATTATTACTTACTCGATCAAACCATCTCACACCAGATATTGTCCTTCAAACATCTCATTTCAAGCACATCCACCCATCTGCGCACAACTCTATCCGTAGCCCACGCCTCGCAGCCATACAACATTGTTGGAACCACTATTCCTTCAAACATACCCATTTCTGTTTTCCGAGATAATGGTCTCGACTTCAACACATTCTTCAAGGCTCCCAGCATTTTCGCCCCCTCCCCCACCATATGATTCACTTCCGCTTCCATGGTTCCATCCGCTGCCAAATCCACTCCCAGATATCTAAAACTCTTCACTTCCTCCAGTTTTTCTCCATTCAAACTCACCTCCCAATTGACTTGACCCTCAACCCTACTGTACCTAATAACCTTGCTCTTATTCACATTTACTCTCAACTTTACTCTCAGCGTTGTAATACTTGAACCAGGATGGGCTAGGACGTGTTTCTCTAGCGCCAGGGTCCTGCTCACTCACTGTAGGCCTGAAGGGTTAGACAGGCCACTCACACTCTGATCCCGAGAACGGTTCATATCAACTCACGGGCCTCTTGATAATAACTATATCAGAACATGTAACGTTCACTGTAAATTTTACGACTGCGCGCCCGAGAATCGAGCCCGCTATCCGCCTAACGTTGTCAGTGGCGCGGGTTCAATTCACGATATGTCAGGACATATATTAATTATTGTCCACTGAGGATATGAATCCGGGACCACTGCATGGTAGGCCCAGTAGCATTTCCCTCATATTATATATATATATATATATATATATATATATATATATATATATATAAAGTAAATAGTGCATGCGAACGCGCACTTCCAAATAACATACTAACCCGACGGCCAGGATCGAACCTGGGATCTCTGCGTAGGGGGCGGGAACACTACTGTTAGGCTAATATATATATATATATATATATATATATATATATATATATATATATATATATATATATATCTAGAGAGAGAGAGAGAGAGAGAGAGAGAGAGAGAGAGAGAGAGAGAGAGAGAGAGAGAGGGAGGTACTGGCGCAAATACATTATAATATACAGCCTCGCATCTTGAAGCCTTAATTTCATTTTACCCTAACAGTTTTACCTCATCAGGGAACCTTTGCAGCTGGCATCGACCATCAGTGAAAAACAGAGGAAAATATATTCATGTCGAGTTGGCCTTGAATATGACACATCCTTGTGACCCAAAGTAACGAAGTGACACCATCCGATGTGACCTAACGTTAAGGGTTGAATAATTGACCCTGAAGGAAGGGACCACATCCTCTTGTCTTGTAAGCTCAGAGGTTGCTTGCTGGTAATTTCACCAAACCCAAACATTATAAGAAATCATTCTTTTGAGAAATGTTCATCTGATAAACTGAAATTCATTGTGGAGTTTACGAGACTAGATTCAACAGATTTTCGTCCGACGTAATCATTAATTTCGAACCAATGTGGGTAATACGTAAATCAAATACAGAATGATGATGTTCTCTGACATGACAGAAAACAGGGCTGGTGTCATTTCCTTCCTCGGCATCTCTCCTACGTTCAAATATTCATCTCATGTAGTTCTCTTCCTGTTTGATACATTGTCTTAACATTCTCTCGGTGGCAATGCAAATACATCTGGGTTTTTGTCTATTTTCAGGTTTGTTTTGTATTGCGATATTCTAAATAATTTTTTTTATATTGAAAGTGAATATTACATGGATATTTTTAAGAATTTCGAAGATTTCGTCATAAGGAAGACCATTATTATTTCTCTCTCTAGCATATTCCCTGTAGAGCTTGTATATCAGAAAACAATATCAACTCTTAAACTTTTCTTTGGCCTTATTAAAATCTTAATATAAGAAAAAAAATTTACGGTATCTTATCTGCGACACAACCTGTTTCATCAAAGTGATTTCAGAGCCATAAAGTAGGCAATGAAAACGATCAACCTTAGACAATAAAGACCTTAGAAATGTCGCTCATATATATATATATATATATATATATATATATATATATATATATATATATATATATATATATATATATATATATATATATATATATATTTCAGTTTCATCATCAACATAAAAGGTGATATGACTTATATGACTTCAGGAACACTGAAGACATCTGACATCCTTTTTTTCTCAAAATCAGTCGTGTCTGTGTTGTTCTTTGAGACATCACCCAAGAATGAGCTTTACAGTATGTAACACTTCACAGATATATTCTGCTACGAAACGTTGAAATTCATTATCTATTTCAGATTAGATAAATCTCTCTCTCATCACGTATATTAGAGTATACTTGAATATATCGTATACCAGAATATCCAAAAAGACAATGTGCATGAACAGGCTACAGTGCCAGGGAAAGTTCAAGTACGTGGCCCCTTGTCACTTGTGCTAAGCATGGACACCTCACCTTCGTTATACTACTAGTTTAGTCCTGCTGTGGGCGTCCCCCAGAGGCCGGGACTTGTTGAACCAAGGTCAAGGAGTTTATGGACGATGATGCCTCAGGGAAAAGTTCTGTTTATTTTATGTAAATGGAATTATCTTGCTCATTATTTTCAAGCATATATATATATATATATATATATATATATATATATATATATATATATATATATATATATATATATATATATATATATGTATGTATGTATTTATATATACATGAGGCAAGAGTGAAAGTCAGGAGAAGGTTTAAGAAAAGAGGAAATAACATGGGCGAGTAGAGGGTGGTGAAAGTGAGCTTGTGTGAAGATATACCAGAAGAGTTTGAGAGCACAATGGCAGAAAGTTAGAGCAAACGAAGCTCAGGTAGTGGGTGTGGAATGGGAAGTATTTGGAGAAGTAGTAATGACATATGCGAGGTAAGTGTATAGCATGCGGAAGGTTGGAGGTGATTATCTGAGAAAGTGTATTCAATGGTGGGATGACGAAGTTAAGTTGCGAGTGAATGAGACGAGAGAGGTGTAAGAGCGTTACTTACAGAGAAGGAGTGCACGTGATTGGGAGACGTGCAAGAGAAATGTACTTTAGGTCAAGAGGAAGGTACAGGGGCTGAAAAAGAGGTCAAATGAGAGTTGTGGTGAGGGAGTATTAACAAAATAGTGGGAGAGTAAGAAAATCTTTTTTGGAGAAGATTAAATGTGTGAGAAAAAAAAGTAACACAAGTGAACATCAATGAATGGGGCAAATCGGGAAATAGTAACAAACGGAGATAAGGTGAAGAAGAGGTGGAGTGAGTACTTTGAAAGACTTTGATGATGGAGTGTTTGGATCTAAGAGACATGCGAAGTTACAGTCATAGAAAGTGGTTCGGTGAAAGCCTTGTATATGATGAAATACAGCAATGGCATTTTTATATTACATGTCAAACGGAAAAGAATTTCCGGTATTAGCAAACGCTTCCCTCTGTATCACAATCTAGAGAAGTGAACAAGTACCAACTTCTTTTGTCTATCATGTATGGCTACTTCAAAGAATGTAGATTACTTGCTGCAGATCAAAGTACCATATTCAGTCTCTCCCACTCACGGGAAAATATGATAATCTGGTGAAAAGCGATTTCCATAATCTACCTAAATCAAGTGAATGTGACGGGGTGAATATGTATGTCATTCATAACGTCTAATAGGAGGATGTATGACACTGCCCATCCATCACCAAGATCCACGTCCACTCTACTGAGAGCTAACGACAGACCGGAGCTTTTTAACGATCTCCAAACATGCTGCCGTGTTTGCATTTTTTGGTCTCATTTAACCCAATTACTTCACCCACCTGTTAACAGCACCCGGGCAAAAATTGGGTAAATATGCTTTGTTTTTCCATCCTATTGGCCAGGAAAGGGAAGGACTGCAGCGCAATACCTCGATGACTCGTGTGATATATTAGGTGGTGAATCATGTACTCTCTGCACTATCTCCATTAATAAGAGGTAGTACTTATGTGTATATATATATATATATATATATATATATATATATATATATATATATATATATATATATATATATATATATCATACTTAATCGCCGTCTCCTGCGTTAGCGAGGTAGCGCAAGGAAACAGACGAAAGAATGGCCCAACCCACCCACATACAAATGTATATACATAAATGCCCACACACATATACATACCTATACATTTCAACGTATACATACACATACATACACAGACACAACTGAGCGCATGGTCAACTAAATTCCTTTTTCACCTCAGGGAAATGAAACACGATAAGTTCCCAAGTGCAGTTTCGTCACATCGTCAGGGAGATACAAGAAAGAAATATAACAGTCAGTTGCTGTACAACGAAGAGACGAATATAGGACGCCATTTGGTAAACAAGTGACAACCCGAATGGAGGTCGGGTGCGTTCAAGTCTGGCAAAATAAATATCCCTTTCATATCAACATGATAAAATTTTTTTTTTTTTTTTTTTTTTTTTTTGTGTGTGTGTGTGTGTGTGTGTGTGTGTGTGTGTGAGTTGATCTTTACCCCCCTGGATCTTAGATGTCTCCTTTTTTTCTCTTGAAAATTCTTAAAAGTTAAAGGTATTTTTCCCACCTCTTATGGGTCAATAATAACTTCTGTCACACTCTTCATTTAACAGTTACATTTACCCAGTATAATGATTATCCATCTAAGATTTATATTCTTCAGGTTCAGTGGCATATCTAAGATATATATCATTTAGGTTCAATGGCATATTTAAGATTTATATTATTCAGGCTGAATTGCATCTCTAAGAATTATATAAATCAAGTTCAGCTGCACGATTCATCACTGGTATATTATTCAGGTTCGTCATATGTATCCTCAGTGCACATGGTGCTGGAAATCTGAAGTGTTGGCGAGAAAGTTGAAAAGGAAAAAAGCAAAATTGAGTTCTGTTCCCTCAGTCTTTCCAGATTCACTGAACGAGTCTTAGAACCAAGTTCCCATTTCCTTGAAAGAATTCTATTTTTTTTTCTGCTGTTCATCCTTTCTTAGATCCAGCTGGTGGAAATTGGTCGATACTACTTGCCAACCAAATTAAGAAATACATTTCTCCACAAATCATATTTTCGAAGAAAGAAGAATGATTCTTTAATATTTTTTTTGTGCATTGATCTGACCTAGTTGTCTGACCTAATTATTCCATTGTTATTGGACTTTCCCCTTAAGATCAACAATGTTATAATCATTATAATTTTCTGACGCTGTAATGACACTGGAGTAATCATACCCGACCATATTTAGTTCATTAGTTCCCTATCGATTTGCATGACAAGCAGCAGAAAATCATCTTTGGTTACCAAGAGAGTGTTTCACTATAATGAGATTTTTGTTCTCGTGTATACCTCACCCAGTTATATGTTTTAGGTTTACCTTCAAAAACTGACAACCTAGGTATGAGCTTACGAGCTCCTCGATATCTGTCTTTCCCATGCACTCTCAAGTATACATAACTGAACAGAATAAAGAAATTATCCATAAATCAGGCGCCCGTCCTAATGAAGTTTTGTTCCATAAATTTAGCTCATTTAAAAGACTCTTTTGCTGAAGTCATTCAATACCATCCAAAATTATTCACAAATCATCTCCAGCCCATCATTTCCAGATACTGAGATCGCATCTGATTTCCATCAAATGAATATTGAAATATATTCTAATATGATACCTATATTATCAAGAAATTTAGGAGAAGCTAAACTAAACTATCGACCTGATTTTTTTTACTTTCATTTTTTCCCACCAAGGAAGAGCGAGGGTGTAACTATTGAACGTTAAAATATCAATTACTTGTGCACTCTCCACGATTTAAGTCCAGAGTATGTTGTGTATGGCGGAGCAGGAGACACAGACCCTCCGTTTAATCCTCCACTAATTAATCCTCCACCAGGATCTGTCGAAAATTAATTAACCTGCGAAGCCTAATCCGACACCCACCGCAGGCGACGCCGGCGGAGGGAGAGCAGTCACTCCCTCCCACGCTGCCACCATCTCACTGTCGCCTCTCTTCTTGCTTCTTTATTCCACATCATCTTTATTCCACCTCTTCTTTAATCAGTCTACGACATCACCTTTTTTTTTTTTTGATATTCAGATAAGAACCTCAGTATTGTCTTGTTTTACCGTTTTCTTTTCATTAATCACTCATCCAATCTGATTATTTCTTTCTTTTTTTTTTTGTTCAGTGGTCTCATCTCTGTTGTGTTACCTTCTCCTTCATTCTGGTGCTTCTTCGTCCTGTCTTTGTTCCTAAACGTGTTTTATTGTCTTTGTCGTTCCTGATTCTATGGTATTTGTTCTTAACGTCTTTACTTCTGACCTAACGTTTTCTTATACCCTTCTCCTGTTTTCATTGTCATTGGTTCCTCCAGTTGTTTGTCTTCCGTTTTCTTCATTCAATGCTCAACTGCAGTTTGATTATCTCTCTCCTTCTCTTTATCTATCTTCCTTCCTGGTGGTATCCCTCTCTCTCTCTCTCTGGATCATCTTGTAACCTTACTGTCTGTCTCTTGCTGAAGAACGTCCCGTAGTCGTTCACAAACTCTCAGTGTCCTAATTTCTTGTCGGTTCTTTCTCAATATCCAGATTTCTTTTTTGGCTTATTTTCGTTCGGCATTAGATATTGACTTTAAAATCAAATTCTGTTTTCTTCACTTGGTATTGAAACACAGAATCAGATCTCTTATTTGTAGGATATAGATACTGTTATATTTTCAGTAAGTGTTTCATAAATTAATTTCGTACACATCCCAAAAATTTCCAAAGTCCATCTGCCTAAAATCGAATTCTGGTAAATACCTAAATTCATGAAGAGGAGAAAAATCGAAAATGCTGCATTCAGAACGGTGTAAGGAAATCGTGAGATCCTGAAAAGAATTCACCTCGTACCTTGCTTTATATAACCCCATGGTCTATGTTTAACCTGGCAATATTTCTTTCCCTTTCAATCTTCTTGTCTTTTCCGAAAAAACAGATTGTCTTGCAACCCTAAGCTATTTTAATTACCCCTTTTCATCATCTCGAATTAATTATTTCCATCATCTCCCGATAAATCTCGCTCAACCATCTCATTACATCTTTCCACCAACCCCATCACTTAGAGGAACGTGATTAAATAATTTTGTCCTGCCGAGCGTTTCATACCCAAGGTTCAGCGAACGTACAAGCCATTACCGTGTCTTATTACATCCACCACGCCTTCAATTATCTTCCCCCTTAACGCCTATATCTCTAAGGATCTTTCTCTTATCCATCCTGTATCTCCTTAGCGAGAGATACATTTCCTCGACGGAGTATCTCCCAACGCAAATAGGTAACTTTGTCTCGCAGAAGTATTTCAAAGTCACGGCCGACCGCGTTTTTGTTTACAACCAGAGCGTGGCCAAGCCTGAATCCTGGAGCATTACAAACACATTTGTTTACCACCAAGATGGTTGACAATATAGATTCTGCAAGTGATGTTGTCTTAGGAGATTTTTCCTTCAGCTTGAACTTTGGAATTTGGATATGAAATATGACATTTTAAGAGTTAGCCTCAGCTTGGGCCTGCATAGGACGTTGATTTTGGAGTATGCAGCACGAGTAACACCAGCGCATAAATAAACTAGCCACTATTACTTGAGCGGAAGGACAGAGTCCATGAATTGTTCAAAGGCTTGTGCACTGCTATTCTTCTGAGTACAGGCATGATTATTTTGTATATAGTAACCTTTCATTTGATTTGATTTTCTGGGATGTAGAGAAATGCTTTTCGTTAAACCGTTCAACGCATCGGCACCGGCATTTGATCACAATAGTACGACATTTGAGGACAATTGTGCTGAGCCCTTGAGCACAATTGTGCTGACCCTTCAGCACATGGGTACTGATCCTTGTGCATAGCAGTACCGACTCTTGCGCACAACAGTACCGACCCTTGCGCACAACGGTACGACCCTTAAGCACAACGGTACTGAACCTTGAACACAACGGTACCGACCCTTGAGTACAACGGTACTGAACAATGAGCACAACGGTATCAACCCTCTGAGTACGAAGTCGTGACCTTTGAAAGGTCAAGGGCCAGATCATCATGACCAAGGGTACTATCATCTGGTTAAGGGGATAATGTGACAGGTGCGGTTTCGAAGGCAAAACAAGAGTGAACTTGCAAAACTTGCAATCGAAGATAGAGTTACGGTTCAGTATTGTGAGGCAACTGCGAAAGTCCCTCTGATGTCTAAAAAAGATATCCATTCGTTTTTTGTGACGTGAGGATAACAATGCATTCATCATCTATTTCGAACACTAAAGATACTTTTCTATTTGTTGTTTTAATAGAGAGATATATCTAAACAAATAGTTTATTTTGTAAAAAAAAAAACTGTAAGTGAAAATGGGTATTTTCTGCCCTCCAACAATATTTTTTGTTTACAGACAAACAGACTAGGAAAAGTAAGACTCTCATTCCTTTGAACGTTTTTATACCTATGGTTCATACTGAATACCGACACTGGACGTTAACATTAATTAATAATAGTCTTTCCTTCGCACAGGTTTTTAGCATCCTTGGATTCCTTGCCAATTTCAGCAACATGCACTTTGTATATATGTTCTGACTGCACATGGAATCGTGTATGAATACATCGTGAAATAAGGGTCATGAAAATTCATCGTTTGTTCGTTTATCACACCATTCGTTCTAACCACATTGTAGAGAACAAGAATATGTAATTGCATGTCTTCAGAGCAATGTATTAACAGATGTTTTTAAGTGGTGCATAGGACGGAAAATTTTGTCGTATATGACACCCTCATGTTTAATGTATGTGTTGCACGTATACAGCAGGATCATTTCATGTCATGTGTCAGTCTCTTGTGATCAAGGTTTGGACTTGTCTCACACTCCTGGGTGATGGTGTGTATTTCCAATGCCGTATTTCCTGAACACAAGTCGGGAAGTTTTAATACAAATGTGTACATCAGCAACGTAATTATTGACCCTCTAATATTTTTCGGCCATATGTGCTTGTTAATCTACTTTCTTTGGTAAGATTTTGGGAAAATATTTCTCCGTCACTGTCAAAGTCTGCTGTGCTTCTTGAATGATGCGTGCTACAATAGTGGCGTGATATTGATTTGGCATTTCAATGGCTCGTGCAGACCTATGATTAAACCTTCTTAGCCAACTAGTTACTATTTCAGAACTCAGTTAAAAACGGGAAGTTAGCTGGACACACACTCGTACCTGGAGGAGACCCCGATAGATCCAGCAACAGTCTGCATTTACACGTAGGGCGACTCATGTTTGAGTAACAAAGACCCTTGTTTATTAAGGGACCGCTGTGGTAGGGGATCAAACGTAGGATCATTGAAGTTCAAGGCCAGTAATTTAAAAGTTACACATATACATAAATACACTTAAATCATTTGTTTTAGATTACATATGCATACTTACAATATTGTGTAGACATCTAACGATTTTTTTTTTCTTCACAGGTAACGGAATGTCGGCTGACACCAGCTATTGACGAAAGTATACACATTTACAGGCAGGCAAGTGAACATGAAGATAACTATCCAGATAGGTAGATGAGAGAGAGAGAGAGAGAGAGAGAGAGAGAGAGAGAGAGAGAGAGAGAGAGAGAGAGAGAGAGAGAGAGAGAGAGAGAGAGTTAAATATAAAACCTTTACCGGAAGGTATCCCTGAGGTCTTGTTTTCTTCTCTGAACAACGACAAATATTTCCCGACTCACCCTCTCGGCGTCAACCACAAAAATTCCCAGCAGCCTCTGGGGCAACCTGGTGACGGCCCGGAGGACGGGGTGGTGGAGGAAGGTGCTCTGGAGCGAGACGCTGGGACATGAAACAGCCTGGGGACAGGGTATAGGATGAGGGAGCTCTTGGATCGCATAAAGACAGGGTGCCTCTGAAGAAATAACGAGGCAAAATTGAACAGAAGCGTTTGGACCAAGGGCCTCCCTCTTAGGTTCACGTGATCTCGATAGAGGAAGGAAGCTGGTTGTTTGGGATCAGATACCTTTCTGGAGTGTAACACGCCGGGTATTGAATCCCTATCATGCGTGAGGAGGATCGAAACTATTGGAATTTTCGGAAGACATCTTAGGATCCTCTGGAGCAGCATGAGAATTATGAACCTCAGGAGAGGTGAGGAATCTCCGTGGGCAACGTGGAGTGAGGGACCTCTGATGGGAAAACGGAAATCGTGAGAGGGTTACACTGGTGGGGTAGTATTATGGGGATGTGAAGGTACGAGCAGTGTGTGGGGTGAAGCACTTTCAAGAGGGCGTGGAACTCTTTGAGATGTGAACTGTAAGTGAGGAACCTCTGGGGAGTGAGTGAGGGACAGTAATGGAGCGGGAACTTTGGGGGGAA
The DNA here is from genome assembly GCF_036320965.1 of Panulirus ornatus. Classification (NCBI taxonomy): domain Eukaryota; kingdom Metazoa; phylum Arthropoda; class Malacostraca; order Decapoda; family Palinuridae; genus Panulirus; species Panulirus ornatus. The sequence continues at coordinate 18,175,814 of NC_092261.1, read as the reverse complement.
ATTTGCAGGTTATGGACCAGCACGATGGGATGCGGGAGAGGAAGCATGAGTACTTGTCTGGGGTTATGGATGCTTCGAGGATAATGCAACATGTGGGAGGCTTCAAAGGGGTAACAAAGAAGTGTGGAAGCCGCTTTAGGGATAGTGTAAAGGGAGGGCAGCGTAGAAGTGGAGACCCTCAGGGGACGACTTAAGGTTTAGGGGCCCCAGGAAGCAGGCCTAGATAAAGGCATGAGCTACGAGGGGGGGGGGGGGGGGGGGGGGGGGGGGCTACAGCTTACGAACCTTGCACGAAAGAGGGAGCTACAAAAATCGACAAAGATTTTCCGGCATTTTCGCCTTTATTCATCATTGTTGCACCTAAGAAGAAAGTGGTTACATCCCTTATGACACACACACACACACACACACACACACACACACACACACACGCGCGCGCGCAAAAGAACAAACCTCCGTGGTGTAGTGGTTAGCGTTACTGACCATTAGTCAGTATGGGTCAGTTCGGGATCGGACCCGTATGTTTTCGACTCCTGGGCGTGGGGCGTGGCAGTCGGCCCACAACCAACCCAGGCGTTCATCCTCCCATCGAGGTTGGTTGATGAATGGCTTAGGCCGGTGTGTGTGTGTGTGTGTGTGTGTGTGTGTGTGTGTGTGTGTGTGTGTGTGTGTACATACGTAAGAGTGAAAACATGATACATAGATAGGTCAAGAGCCTGGGGAACGCAAGTGTTAAACTCTCTCCCTGTAACAAACAAATGGTAATCACACATATACACGACCAATAGGTGAATGTATTTTGTACCGTGCCAGGTTTAGTCTGTGATCATATGATCACTGAAAGGCGTAGATCATCCAGGTTTGCTTTAGCCCCTGGTCCCCCCTGGAGGTTGATCTTACCTCATCTGGGAGAGGACACCAAGTGTGTGAGAATTCGTGCTTAGGGCAGCGTGAGGTTAGGGACCGCTAGGAGGAAGCCCGAGGGGTGAGGGACGTCTGTGAGGCAGCAAGAGGTGAGGGACCTCTAGGAGGAACCTTGGGAGGTGAAGGGCATGTGTGGGGCAAGCATGAGGAATTCTTTTGAGCAAAGTGGAGTGAGGGCGCTCTAAGAGAAGGTCTAGGAATTGCGGGACTGTTTGGGGCAGTATAGGTAAGGGGCGTCTCTGGGGCAGTTTGACGAAGGACCTAGCCAAGTGATCTCTCGTTTGTGAGGCAATGTGAGAGTGAGGCATCTCTTGAAACGTTTGTGAGAGCTTGCGAGCGAGGAACCTCTAGGATGGACGAGGGAAGTCTGTGTGGCAATGCGAAGGGGGTGTGAGGGAGATCTCTACGGCAGCGTAGCGTGGCGTGAGGTCCCTCTCTCTGGCAGCGAGGCCACTAGAGAGGGACAGGGAACACGCCAATAGGTTACCGCCTCTTGCTGTTGTATCAGTTGCAAGAACAAAGGGGTTTGTGTCTGGTTAGTTTCTCGTTTTCTGTCTATCTGTATGTGTGTCTGCCACTGAGATATTTATTTCGCAGCAGGCTATCCTTAAACGTATGTACGTGCGTCTGATTATTATTTGTGTGTTACAGGTGACTACTGAAAGTCGTGTTGACCCGTCTCTTAACCTTTTGATATAGTTACCACCTCTTTGCTCCCATATGTGTACAGACACACACACACACACACACACACACACACACACACACACACACACACACGCACACACATACATACACCCCTCCATGTTGTTATGGTTAGAGTTGCTGACCGTCACGCATGCACGGGTCGCCTAAGATCAAACCCGCATAGGTTCGAATCTTGGTCGCGGCAGCTGGTCCACAGTCCATCCAGCCGTTCATCCTCCCCAGGAGGCTAATTGATAGGATGGGCACCTGACATGCGCTGGTGCATGCATACACAGGGGTAAAGACATAGGATACATATATAAGGTTAAGAAGACGGTATAACACGAGTGAAAACTCCCTCCCCGTAAACACACACACACACACACACACACACACACACACACACACACACACGCAAACAACACACACACACACACACACACACACAGCCCAACTAACAGAAAACTGAGCTGTTCACTCCCATTGATATGCTCATGTTCAAAGATTGTTTATGATGTTTACAATGGTAGTTACTGGATTGCTCTTATTTTTGTCTATGGGAACGAGCCGGTTGTGGTGACGAACGGCGCTCCGTGGCTGAGGGGCGTCTGGAAAGAGAGGTATCTGTGACAGGTATGTGTCAGCAGTTTGTTGCCAAATTGCCGTGTGAGCTGTCGATGTTGATCGGAGAGGGTGGACAGGTTCAGCGAGATGAGGGCCTACTAGTAGGTGGTGTAAGGGTCCAGGTTGATTCTGCATGCCTTTTTCTGCACCCGCTCTAGCTGGTCCCTCTGTGTAGCTGTTAGTAAAGAGGACCAAGATGGGAGCTAAGGTAGAATGAAGATGGTGTTGACACTCCTGAGCTGAGCTATTGGGACATCTAGTGATTTCAGTCGACGGAGGAGGTACAGACAGTATGAGGAAGATATGAAGATAATGCTGACATGACTCTTCCAGTTTGAACCGTTGTCAATAGTAACACCGAGAAGTTTGAAGTCTCTAACTACCCGGAGGTTGTCAGGGCCTAGTGTGATGTCAAGGGGCAGGATGTTGTCTGCGCTCTGGTTGATATGCATCATCAGAGCCTTTGTGGGGTTGATAGTGACTTCGTTAGCTGTAGTTAACTCCTGAAGGTACTTGATGATGTGCTGAAAGGCAATAAGTTAGAGAGTTGTTGATAGGGATGCCTATAGAATAATGAATGTATGTGTGTGTGTGTGTGTGTGTGTGTGTGTGTGTGTGTGTGTGTGTGTGTGTGTGTGTGTGTGTTCGTACTTAGAATAGATATTATATATTTGGTTTTCGTCTCACTGTGTTTATAGCTCGTGTGCGTGGTGTAGGAATGTCTATGTTTCATAGCGTCCTTAGAGAGTCTGTGTGAATGTAAAGTTATGTGTTGTGTACTTTTAATCATCGTCTGCATGTATGTGTGTTTGGGTCTGTCGAGGTATGAATATACGGGCTTGCATGTCTCCCTGTCGTCTCAATGTATATCTTAGTGCGCCTGTCGTGGCAGGAATGTGACTGGTTTGTTCAGCTACACAGTCTTGCTGTGTACGTGTTTTGTATGTGCATATTGGGCTAGCGTTTCTGTGTGTCTATATCTGTGATAGCATGTGTGTGTATAATCTGTCCAACGTATCATAATGCACGTCTTAAATCACAGGAATATTTCTGTTGCATGTGTGTATGTCGTCTATGTATATGTATTTTTGTATCAGTGGCAGTGTCTGTGATACATCTATAATTTTTAATGTATGTTTGATTATTATTTGTGTGTTACGGAGTGTTACGGAGAGAATTTACCATCGTGTTGTCCCGCCTCTTATCCTTGTACGTATGTATCATATCTTTACTCCTATGTCTGTATGCATGTAAGCGCACACACCTTAGCCTTAGCCAAGTACCCATTCATCGACCAACCCCGCGTGGAGGATGGACACCTTGCTTGGGTGTGGGCCGAGTGCCAAAAATTTTAGTGTATATGAGTGTTTTCAGGGTAGAGTCTTATACTGTCCCAGCTCTAGACCTTGCGTGTGTATCATACCCCACGTTAGGCCAAGTGACCATGTAGCATCTTACAAGTGCTTACTACGATATTTCACCCCTAAGGAAAGGCTAGTAAGTCGAGCTCGCCGGAGGAAAATCTAAAATTACGAAGACTGAGTCGTGTGAGTTGTGTATTGTCAGTTTAAGGTGTGATCTGGTGACAATGTATGAGAACTTAGTGAGAGCAGACCATGTGTGGTTGAGGCAGATAGAAAAGACATCAACCCGGTGGGGCCAAAGAAGCGAAACTTGATAGCCCTGACGTGCTGGCTCACTGCGCGGTCATCACTAATATCTCCGATACCCTGGCAGGTTGTCCTGATAATACCTCTTTGGTCGCTGACTGTTGTCGACCTTTAACAACCAAGAGAAGCACAAAATGTCGAGTCGGCTGAGGGCCAGCTGACCTGTCCAGAACTCGAGCACGATCCAAAATACTGGCGGGTCTCAGCAATAACCAGTGTGACACGAAGGATATATTTTTCTATTAACTTTCTTAGATTTACATCTTGATCTTTCACATTATGGCATGTGTCGTAAGATGAACTAGTGATACTCCAGAGAGACCCTAGAAGCTTTTATAAAAGGGGATCATGAACTTTGCTTACGCATCTAAAAAACGTGCAAGTGACCATCAGAAGATGTGGTGGAATTCGGTATTTGGAGGGAAGGGAGGAGATCCAACCCCCTTAAATCATCATAAAGTTATGGGAATAAGAGTTTTACTAACTTAACAGCGCGTCTGACAAAACGTCTTTTATTTTTTTCTAAACATTTTATGGCATTGCAACGGGGTCTCTTTGACTGTCGGACTCTGACATTGCGTCCACATGGAGAGTCACACCAAGCCAAGTTCCATTTCCAGTGTCCCGCGATACAAAACATTCAGCTCGCCGGTGTCGGCACGCGCTAATTGGAGTTCAGTGTTTTGCATTTTTCTTTTGTGTCTTTTGTGTTCACGGTGACACCGCCCCTATTTTTACATAAACGCAGAATATTTGATTTTAGCAGATTTCCTCTTTGAAGGGAAATGAACCCCACATAACTGTTGGAAATTACTTAAAAAAAAAAATCACAGGAATCAGAATCCGGAATGAATGCTGAATGGATGTAGCGACAGCGCTACCATACGAGGCTTACGTAAGGTGGAGGACGCGTCATGGTGGTGTTATAAGTGGTCCTCCGCCTCGAGAGTGAATAGCATGTATTAAAGGCAGTCTGCACGTCACTCAGTGTCAGTGACGGCACATTCATAATACTTCATCCGTGAATGAGACATATAGCCACACAAAAAGAATTTTGTAAAATGTACGAAGTTAATATCCTAAACCATTACTTGATATATCTGTGTAGATTTAGTTGTCTTTTAAACACACACATATATATATATACACGTAAACCATCTATGGTGCCTGCTTAGGGTTGGGCCAGCATGAGATCGACTCCTGGGTGCGACAGTCAGCCCATACCCAACCCATGTGTTCATCCTCCCCTCGGAATGAATCGATGAATTGGTATCTGGTTTCGACAGGTGTGTGTGTGTGTGTGTGTGTGTGTGTGTGTGTGTGTGTGTATACACATATATTAGTAGACATGGTGTGTGTATATATATATATATATATATATATATATATATATATATATATATATATATATATATATATATATATATATATATATATATATATATATATATATATACAAGGTTAAGAGACGGGGCAGCACCTGTGTAAAACTCCTTCATAACACAAAAACTGTAACCACACATACACACAAACGTACTCTCGAAATCTTGATGATGAGGGACATTTCAAACAAAGTTTTTGTAATGCGTATTGTGTTTCGTTTTCCTTAGCTTTAAAAAGATGTCCATTAATATTACACGTAACAATCTGAAGGCAAACGATTTATCGATATAATGCTGTCTCAGACCTTCCACAATACACGGGGAAAACATCGCTGGTCTCAGTCATTTTTGAGTCACTACTGCTATTTTACCTTTATAATGACCCTAAGTCTACCTGATTACAAACAGAATGGCTGCTTGATATGTTGGATAATAGGGTGGCGCAACTGCGGTATTTGGGATACTGAATTATGCAAAGCAAGAAAGTAATGGCGAGTAGTTTGGTGAGAAGAGAAGAGGTGTAGAATGCCTTGAGTAAGATGATGTGAGGCAAACAGGTTGAAATAGATGAAACTGCAGTTTCATTCTTCATGAAGGGGTTATAGTGTTGTTAATAGGTTTGTCAGGATATTCGCTGTCAGCATCCCATCGAATAAAAGAAATGGGGACAAAAGGAAATCTTAGAATTAGAGATATATATAACTTTGTTTTTCATATCTGTTTTGTTATATGAGAAGATGATGACTGATAACAACGTGACTTTAGGAATGGTAGAGGATGTGTGGTATCAGGTGTTTGTTTTGGAAAATGTGTATACGAAATATTGAGAGAAAGGGATGGACTTGTATGTGGAATCTGTAGATTTAGAAAAAGCGTCTGGTAGGTGTTATAGAAGCACACACTGTAAATGTTACAAATACGGAGCGTCCCCGCTATCTCCGTCATTCATCGTCTCGTATTCAAGTCATCAGTTTAAAATTATATCGCTATCCGTCGAATTGTTTCACACCAATGTCGTTTTCCAACGACCTGACCTAAACCTCCACGCTGGTTGGGTGCTGGGTGAGCGAAATCATTCTCAAGCCCAGTCTCTAAGCAATATAGTGGACGCATAGTCGCGTTCTAAGTCCGGTGCTTACTCTCCCATAACCTCACCTTCTATTGTGGTTCCTTTATCGGCGAGAAACCAAACCAACGTTCAGCATCATCAGAGTCTCCTATCACCGATAACATTGATGACATAAGTAATCTGAAAATCATAAACGCTTTGAACATGTTGCCATTACAGAACCTACCGCATAGCCTTATCTCTACATAACGGTTAGTAACTCTCTAATGCGCTACATATGAAACACAAAAATAACTTACAATAATTATTTCATAATTATATAGTATTCAACAGGAGTGGGTACAAAAGTTGGCATAACAGAAGTATTGCAATATACAATAATAGTGTATTGCTGTGACAACTAGTAAGTTTACTCCAGAGAGTAAGAAATGCCTTTCTAATACAGTCAAATGCTAAAAGAAAATATTCTATGTGTGTAAAACGTTAAACAAAATGACATGACCTAAGGTGATAATTTCCTGTTATCAACTGATTTGTGAAGGAAATAGGCGGTAAATATATGAGAGCCAGACTCGAGATAAACTGAATTATCACGACGAATTGTGAAGGAAATGATGAAGTATGAATATTAAAGAAATGTCAGGGTATGCCTATGTTGCGCTTCCTACACTATTATGAATCCAGACAGGATAGATGCACAGGAGCAAACACTGTGTGTCTACTGTGCTGGTGCAGAGGCTGTCTAGTCTGTGCGGCTGCTATGTTGGTGTGGACGCTGTTCGTCCTGTGCGGCGGCTATGTTGGTGTGGACGCTGTTCGTCCTGTGCGGCTGCTATGTTGGTGTGGACGCTGTTCGTCCTGTGCGACTGCTATGTTGGTGTGGACGCTGTTCGTCCAGTGCGGCAGCTATGTTGGTGTGGACGTTGTTCGTTCTGTGCGGCTGCTATGTTGGTGTGGACGCTGTTCGTCCAGTGCGGCTGCTATGTTGGTGTGGAAGCTGTTCGTCCAGTGCGGCTGCTATGTTGGTTTGGACGCTGTTCGTCCTGTGCGGCTGCTATGTTGGTTTGGACGCTGTTCGTCCTGTGCGGCTGCTATGTTGGTGTGGACGCTGTTCGTCCAGTGCGGCTGCTATGTTGGTGTGGACGCTGTTCGTCCAGTGCGGCTGCTATGTTGGTGTGGACGCTGTTCGTCCAGTGCGGCTGCTATGTTGGTGTGGACGCTGTTCGTCCAGTGCGGCTGCTATGTTGGTGTGGACGCTGTTCGTCCAGTGCGGCGGCTATGTTGGTTTGGACGCTGTTCGTCCAGTGCGGCTGCTATGTTGGTGTGGAAGCTGTTCGTCCAGTGCGGCTGCTATGTTGGTTTGGACGCTGTTCGTCCTGTGCGGCTGCTATGTTGGTTTGGACGCTGTTCGTCCTGTGCGGCTGCTATGTTGGTGTGGACGCTGTTCGTCCAGTGCGGCTGCTATGTTGGTGTGGACGCTGTTCGTCCAGTGCGGCTGCTATGTTGGTGTGGACGCTGTTCGTCCAGTGCGGCGGCTATGTTGGTTTGGACGCTGTTCGTCCAGTGCGGCTGCTATGTTGGTGTGGAAGCTGTTTGTCCAGTGCGGCTGCTATGTTGGTTTGGACGCTGTTCGTCCAGTGCGGCTGCTATGTTGGTGTGCACGCTGTTCGTCCAGTGCGGCTGCTATGTTGGTGTGGACGCTGTTCGTCCAGTGCGGCTGCTATGTTGGTGTGCACGCTGTTCGTCCAGTGCGGCTGCTATGTTGGTGTGGACGCTGTTCGTCCAGTGCGGCTGCTATGTTGGTGTGGACGCTGTTCGTCCTGTGCGGCTGTTATGTTGGTGTGGACGCTGTTAGGTCTGTGCTGCGGAGGTGTTGTGTGGAGGCTGTTCGGTCTGTTCGGCTGCTATGTAAGGAATCTTTTCGGTCTGTGCAGCTGCTGTGTTAGTGTGGAGGGTGTTCGGCCTGAGAGCTGTGGGCTATACGTTGTGGGAGCCGGATCATTAATGTGGCCTGTGTGCTGCCCACACACCGATCAGCGACTTCCCTCACCAAGGCTAAAGTGGAGATTATTGGAGTAGCATAGTGCAGTCTTTGTCATCACTTGCTAAGATTTACATGATTGCAATGAGAAACAGTGTCAGCAAGTGGGTCGAAGTACTTTACCGGAATCTAATGGACCACAGCTGGTTAACTATCATCGGACGGTAGTTATACAAGTAGTTTCCTCATTTCCCATTTCCCCTTATAATTAATGTATCATTGCATGGATATTTGTACTGGAAATAAACGTAAGATTAGCGATAGTTGTAACTGATTTATTTTCTTCATAGTATAAATGTAATGGTATATTTGTTTACGAAACCCAGTTGCTTGTTAATACAGAAATAATTCTCACAGGTTTCTCCCTTTATTGCAATATGCTTTGAGCATCACAAAACAGTTCTAATTAACGTCATACCTCCAACACCAGATGGTGCGAAATCCTATGAATAGATGATATTTCAAACGTTGAAGATTACAGATAACTTAAGTCATCGCTGATACTGGCGACAATCATTCCTTGCTTATGATGACGAATTGCTTCTTCGCCTCATCAACAGAGGGAACCACAGTTAGTGGTTGGGGGGTTCATGGGGGGGTAGTGGTGACGTTGCATACATTCGTCGTCTGCTATGCGGAGTAAAAATGAGAGGGAACTTTATATTCGGAATTTCAGACCGCATTCTGAAGCAGTGAGGAAAAAACCCTCACACTGCTGAATGTTCTTGACGCAACTTTTTTAATAATATTGAACATTAAAGTCATGTATAGAATGGATTACACCGTTATTGATGCTATTATCAAAGCCAATGTTGAAAGCTAGAGTGTTGTTGTTTTACATATTCCCCCTAAGTAAGTAGGAAAGCCGAAGCTTCCAAATTACCTCCACAGCGGAAAAGTGGAACTGGGGAAACTCATGTGATGCAATAAATGGTGCCAGCAACATCACCAGTGTCAGTAACTCTCATGAGTGAGGTAACAGGCATCATCATCCTCAGATACATATGCCACTACGCGCGCATATGCTCCTCCCATGCAGCAAAAATTCTACCTCGCCGTTGGGGCAACGGAACCTGCCAGCAGAGTCAGTTAGGATGTGGAGGAGCGCTTCCAGACAACTATTTCTGTTCTTGAAAGCTGAAACGATCCATCACTGTTCCCTTACTTTATATTTTTAAATCATAGTTTTCCACAATTCAGGTCTAAATCTAATCTTCCATGGTTAAGAGGCCGCAATTCAGGTATTGTTTCAAAAATGTTATGACTTGTACAATGACCTACCAGGGGAATTCATGAAACGGGAGGAACTGGACAAGGTATTGAACATATCCATCATCAGTCTAGAAGACAACACCAAATATCTGCCCACTGAACAAATATATCTGAGAGTAGATATACACAGGCTTCTCCAGTCATGAAAGTACAAGGATAGGGTATGGCTCACGACGTGAGATATGTAAAAGAAAAAAAAAGATAACGGTTCTCACTGAGGAACCTAAAATTTAAATTGTTTCATTTCATCCATTGTTAATTTTCTTGAATAGTCGTGTGTAGATTTGCCATCTTTGTTTCAACTGGCACAAGAATTCCCTCTTTTCTCTCATCCCACAACACATCAAACAACTAAGGAATTCAGAATATTTCTTTCAGGACATATCTATCTTATTTCAGAATACCAACTTTTGCACTGACTATTATGTCACTACCAACCTCAAATGCAGATGATGAGAGAATTTTCTCAGAAAGTAATCTGCCTTAAATGAAAACTAGAAACAAGCTCTCAACATCTACTGCAGCATTACTCATCACTGTATCTGAAATAGCACAGAGGAAAGGAGGGTGCATAAATTTCAAACCTAGCGAAGGTTCGATGAATTGGATACAAAAAAAATCTAAATTTGAATTTGTCGTGCCATATGTCTTATATATAGTTACAGGAACAGTATGAATGTATACATTTCACTTGGGTATAGCCTTGCAAACTTGTTTAGAATTACAGAATTGCTTAAAAAGAATGCCGTTTCAATTCCACGACCCCCATGTCTCGTCAGATGAATTATGTGTCCCCTGAAACTTTACAATTTTCTCTAATGAAATACAACAAAAAACGTGCAGAGTGCGTTTCACAGAGTAAACGGTGGCGCTGGTGAGGGAGTGGGGTAGGGAGCATCAGCCCCACGGCAGGCAGAGTGTAAACCCGTATGTCACGAGTGCTTCGCGCTTCGATATATTGTATCGTGTCATACCCCAGGCATCCGACAACCATAAGCGGGAAATCTTCTGCCAATAGATAGTTGTCTAGTGTTCGCAAGAGGCAACATGGTAGTGTTACTCTGGACGTGAAAATCGATTGTGTTAAAGTGCAGTAGAATTGAAGGACGAGCTCTAGATATTGTGCACCATCTTGGTTTAACTCCGACAACCGTGCGTGTGTACCATCGTCGAAATAGCGAAAGGAATTATGGCGAAAGCGAAGCGTACGATGCAACACGCCCAACCAGCTTATTTCCAAGGTAAGAATAATGAAATATATCTTTTTTTTACCTCTTGTAACTGTTGTGTGCTACATGTATGCATTTGTTATGGGGTTTAGGTAAAGTTGTGGAGTGACTTAAGTAGTAGTCGTGTAAACATGCCGTGTGAGCGAAATCGAAATTTCCAAACGATTGGTTGGTTGTGTGAGCCTGGCTCCGGCGGTCAGCTAGCTGGGTGGGAGGGAGGGCAGAGCGAGAGCTGCCGGCGGGTCACACTCGGTTTGTCACCGCAATATCATTGTAGAAATTCATTACCCAGCTGATGCATGATACATATTAGGGCATCTGATGCTTTCGGTTGAGCTTTATAAAGGAAGTGAATAAGGATTTTTTTTTAATTTGTATTAGTTTCGCCATATCGCAAGGCAGTTTCTCAGCCCCCGCGCAAATACACACACACACACACATTCGCCCACCCTCACTGTTGAAACAAGGTTTAAAACATAAGTCATGACTTGAACTGAATGCTTATACGCACAGCTGAGTAGTATAGACGTGTGCTCATTAATATTATACATTATATTGTTCTCTTTGTGAACCTTATTTTCAAATTAGCTATCAGTTTCAATTACATTTCTTCCTCTGCGTTCACACTTGATAAAAACAAATAGGATCTAGAAATTCCCTTATGCAATTCTATGTATCATCTATATCCCCGCCCAGCACCCGACTTTCTAAACGAACCACGTATATGAGGGCGTTAATACGTTCCTCACTTTGGACCACGTTCACTACACCGTGGGGGACACATTCACGGTCTGATGGCCTGACCCGGGCTCTTCAACTATGTTTTGCTCGTCAAACTTGTGCGAAGGAAAAAAAGATGACACTAGTTCTAATTCGTTATGACCTGAACTCTGTTGCATAGATTCACGTTTCGCCAAACAATACGAAAGAAATCACGAAGTAAGTGTAACTTGTCGGGTGTTGTTTCGTCTCCAACAGTGTAGCTTGCCGTGAAATGCACGATGTTTTTGTTTTTTTTGTTTTATCGTCCGTGAAGATCACTCTCGACCAAAACTCGTCCCCTGCGTCGGCGTACCGGCATGCAACCGCGAGCCTCAGTTCCCAGTGACGCTCGATGAAGGGCTCCTTGGGCGCTAGGACCTGGTGGCGCACGCCTATTTCGTGGAAGCGACGTCTTACTGTCCACCGGTGCACCTACAGCTGCAGGGCGTCGCGGATGGCGACGGAGTTTGTTAATGGAATTGTTTCAGCTGCCATGACTGTTGCCCTGACTGCAGCTGTCCGGTTGGTGTGCAGGTCCGTCAACCTGCCAATTTCCTCCCACCTGTGGATAAGTATGTCCACATATTAATTCCAGCTCTCCAAATTTAGTTAACATTGAACACATGAAAGTATCACGCGTCGTGATATATGTAGTATATTGATTTTAAGAAAGTCAGCTTGGGAATGTTAAAACCACCATCTATACGACCTCGTTATTAAACTCGGTTTCCTTTCCATGTTGCTTCCAGTGGTTTTGAGAAATACCTAACGATGGCAGCTCACTCCAACACCTCGGTTCACAGGAAGATAGAACATCGTCGCATTATACGTTGTTTACATATATGTCGTGTTTCGGATAAATAACCCTGACATGTATCAAGGACCACCTGAATAAGGCTTGGGAGGAGCGTAGCTATGAGGAGTGAAGAGTTTCTGTCAAAAGAGTAAGGTGTTAACGCGAGTTGGAAGATAGGAAGGTGAATTGTCACAGGCGAAGGTGCGTCTGTGGCAAGGATATGTTATGTCACCATGGCTTCGTACTCTGTTTTTGAATGGCGTGGTTAGCGAGGGAAATGGGAAGGCCTTGGAAAATCGGGCGGGTGTGGGGCTCGTTAGCGGTGGGTGGAGGGAGCCTGGGAAGTGAATCAGTCGCTGTTTGCTAATGACACCGCTGTGGTGCCACTCTCGAGTGAGAAACTGCGGAAGCTGTTGCTTGAGTCTGGAAGAGTGTGTAAAAAGAAAAAGTTGAGTTTATCTAAACAGTAGCAAGGCTTTGAACATTAGGAAGGGAGAGAGACAGGTTAGTTGGAGTGCGAGTTTAGATGGAGAGATGCTGCAGAAAATAGGGTGTTTCACATACCTGGGAGAGGATATAGCAGCGGATGGAAACATGGAAGCTGAAGTCATGGTAACCATAGTATGATGAAGGGGACTAAGGCTCCTGTGTGCGCTGAGGAGTGTGTGAAGAGTGGGCAAAGTTGAGTATGTCTGATGGTACAGTAGTCCCAATGGAGTCGTATTGATAAGATGCGTGGGATTTAGATCGAGTAGTACGGGAGAGGGTGGGACTAGATGGACTCCTTTGAAACGAAAGATCTTTGTCTAGACTTGCTCTGTTTCGTCAAACCTAACCTAACCTAACCTAACCTAACCTCGCGCGTTCGCTGAGGAAGGGGGTTACTATTTAATGTATGGTTCGGTGGCGACGGGAATCGCTGAAGACAGGAAGTATGAATATGTACATGTGTATATATGTATATGTCTGTGTATGTATATGTATGTATACGTTGGAATGTATAGGTATGTATATGTGCATGTACGGGCGTTTATATTTATGCATGTGTATGTGGGTGTGTTGGGTCATTCTTTCGTCTGTTTCCTTGCGTTGCCTCGCTAACGCGGGAGACAGCAAAGTATAATGTGATAATGTAATATACATATATATATATATAGATATATATCTATTTATTTATATTTATTATACTTTGTCGCTGTCTCCCGCGTTTGCGAGGTAGCGCAAGGAAACAGACGAAAGAAATGGCCCAATACCCCCCCCCCATACACATGTATATACATACGTCCACACACGCAAATATACATACCTACACAGCTTTCCATGGTTTACCCCAGACGCTTCACATGCCCTGCTTCAATCCACTGACAGCACGTCAACCCCGGTATACCACATCGCTCCAGTTCACTCTATTCCTTGCCCTCCTTTCACCCTCCTGCATGTTCAGGCCCCGATCACACAAAATCTTTTTCACTCCATCTTTCCACCTCCAATTTGGTCTCCCTCTTCTCCTTGTTCCCTCCACCTCCGACACATATATCCTCTTGGTCAATCTTTCCTCACTCATCCTCTCCATGTGCCCAAACCACTTCAAAACACCCTCTTCTGCTCTCTCAACCACGCTCTTTTTATTTCCACACATCTCTCTTACCCTTACGTTACTCACTCGATCAAACCACCTCACACCACACATTGTCCTCAAACATCTCATTTCCAGCACATCCATCCTCCTGCGCACAACTCTATCCATAGCCCACGCCTCGCAACCATACAACATTGTTGGAACCACTATTCCTTCAAACATACCCATTTTTGCTTTCCGAGATAATGTTCTCGACTTCCACACATTCTTCAAGGCCCCCAGGATTTTCGCCCCCTCCCCCACCCTATGATCCACTTCCGCTTCCATGGTTCCATCCGCTGCCAGATCCACTCCCAGATATCTAAAACACTTCACTTCCTCCAGTTTTTCTCCATTCAAACTCACCTCCCAATTGACTTGACCCTCAACCCTACTGTACCTAATAACCTTGCTCTTATTCACATTTACTCTTAACTTTCTTCTTCCACACACTTTTCCAAACTCAGTCACCAGCTTCTGCAGTTTCTCACATGAATCAGCCACCAGCGCTGCATCATCAGCGAACAACAACTGACTCACTTCCCAAGCTCTCTCATCCCCAACAGACTTCATACTTGCCCCTCTTTCCAAAAATCTTGCATTTACCTCCCTAACAACCCCATCCATAAACAAATTAAACAACCATGGCGACATCACACACCCCTGCCGCAAACCTACATTCACTGAGAACCAATCACTTTCCTCTCTTCCTACACGTACACATGCCTTACATCCTCGATAAAAACTTTTCACTGCTTCTAACAACTTTCCTCCCACACCATATATTCTTAATACCTTCCACAGAGCATCTCTATCAACTCTATCATATGCCTTCTCCAGATCCATAAATGCTACATACAAATCCATTTATATATATATATATATATATATATATATATATATATATATATATATATATATATATATATATATATATATATATTGCAAGAGGCCACATGGTGCGCGTGATCAAGTTGTAGCAAAAAAAAGACAGGAAAATGAAACAGGATAAGTTCCCAAGTGCACTTTCGTGTAATGATCATATCGTCAGGGGTAATACGTCACCGGTAACACTTGTTTACCAATGGCGTCTCTTCCTTGTATATCAATCAACTGACTGTTCTACGTCTTCTATCTCATTCTTGTATCTCCCCTAACGATGTGATCATTACTCGAAAGTGCACTTGGGAACTTATCGTGAGAGTAAAGGAAGGTAATGGAGTGGGTGAAGAATGGAGAATATCTAGGGAAGCAGTGCTGACATGTGCGAGAGAAGTTAGTGGCACGTAGAAGGCAGGTGGTAGGTAGGTGGGAAAGCATAGTGAGTGATAGGGTGAAGAAGTAAAGTTGTTAGTGAAAGAGAAAAGTGAGGTATATGAGCGACACTTACAGGGAAGGAATGCAAATGATCGGGAGATGTATAAGAGAAAGAGACAGGAGGTCAAAATGAAGGTGCAGGGCTTGGAAAAGAGGACAAATATGAGACGTGGTGAACGAGTATCAATAAACCCTAGGGAAAATAAAATGATTTGGAAAGATGTTGATAGCCGGGAAAACAAGAGAAGAAATGGGATCATCGATGGAAGGGGAAAATAAGGAAGTGGTAACAGGTAGTGATAAGGTGGGGAGAAGGTGCAGTGAGTTTTTTGAAAGGCTGGTGAATGTATTTGCGGATCGGGTGGCAAATGTGGTGTGTTTAGGTCGGGGAATTATGCGAAGTAAGAGAGTCATGAAAAGTGGCGTGATGACTACAAGAGAGGTAGTGAAAGCCTTGCGTAAGATGAAGTGTGGCAAAGTGGCTTGAGCGGATGGTATTGCAGTTAGATTTCTTAAGAACTGTGTTACCGATTTAGTCAGGATTATCCGCATATGTATGGGTCATGGTGAGGTTCTTGAGTATTAGTGGAACGCCTGTATATTACAACTGGATGAAGACAAGGAGGACAAAGGTGAGTGTTCAAACTACAGAGGTTTATGTTTGATTAGTGTACTTGATAAGGTGTATGGGAGAATGATGAGTGCGAGAGTGAAGGCAATACAGAGCGCAAACTAGTGAGAAATAGTGTTCTCAATAGTGTTAGAGTACCTGTGGATCACTAGTTTGTTTTAAAGAATGTACTTAGAAAACATAGATTTGTACGTGGTATTTATGGATCAGGAGAGAGCATATGATAGGGCAAACAGAGATGCCCTGTGGAAGGACTTACGAATTGGTGTTTGAAAAAGGATACTGGAAACAGTGAGAAAATTTTTAGATTGCAAAACGTGTGTATGGGTAAGAAGATGGGAGTGAGTGGTTTCAGGTAAACGTTGGTCTGTTGTATGGGTACGTTGTGTCTCCATAGCTGTTTAATTTGTTTTAGGATGGGATGGTGAGGGAAGTAAATACAAGATTCTTGTGGAGACGGGCAAGTATACAGTCTTTAAAGGATGAGGGGGGCCTGCGAAGTATGTCTGATGTTTGCTGTTGACACAGCACTGGTGACATCAGAGAGAAACTGCAGAAATTGGTAACTGAGTATAAGAGAATATATTAAAGAAGGAAGTTGAGAGTAAATGTGAATAAAAACAAATTAATTAGTCTTAGCTGTTTTAGTTTGAGTGTAAGTTTGAATGGAGAAAATTTGAAGGATGTAAAACGTTTTGAATATCTGTCAGTGAGTGAGTGATAGGGTGAGTAAAGGTTCTGGGAATACTGAAAAATGTATGGAAGGAGATGTCGCTATCTGGAAGGACGAAAAGGGTAATGTTTGAAGATGCAGTAATCCCAATGATGTATGGGTACGACCACACCTCACACCACACATACCTGAACATAGAGGAGGGTGAAAGGGGTGCTGTTGTTGACTAAACCTGTCCATGTGAAGTGGCTGGGGGAAACCATGGAAAGGACTTTGAGGTTTGGTTGTGGATAAGGGGATGTGATTTCAATGCATTGCACATGATAGCCAGAAATTGGATGAGGAAATGCAAGCCTTCTTCTTCTGTTCCTGACATTACGTAAGCGGAGAACGGCGGGCAAGCATGACAAAACACACACACACACACACACACACACACACACATATATATATATATATATATATATATATATATATATATATATATATATATATATTGCTTTGGATAGGGGAGAAGAAATACTTCCCACGCATTCCCCACGTGTCGTAGAAGGCGACTAAAGGAGAAAGGAGCTGGGGGCTAGAAACTCTCCCCTCCTTGTATTTTAACTTTCTAAAAGGGGAAACAGAAGGAGTCATGTGGGAAGTCCTTATCCTCCTCGAAAGTTTAGACTGGGGTGTCTAAATGTGTGTGGATGTAACCAAGATGAGAAAAAATGAGAGATAGGTAGTATGTTTGAGGAAAGGAACTTGGATGGTTTGGCTCTGAGTGAAACGAAGCTCAAGGGTAAAAGGGAAGAGTGGTTTGGTAATGTCTTGGGAGTAAAGTCAGGAGTTGGTGAAAGGACAGGAGCAAATGAAGGAGTAGCACTACTCCTGAAGCAGGAGTTGTGGGAGTATGTGATAGTAAACTCTAGATTGACATGGGTAAAACTGAAAGTGGATGGAGAGAGACGGGTGATTATTGGTGCCTATGCACCTGATCATGAGAAGAAAGATCATGAAAGGCAAGTGCTTTGGGAGCAGCAGAGTGTATTAGCAGCTTTGATGCACGAGACCGAGTTATAGTGTTGGGTGATTTGATTGCAAAGGTGAATATTGTGGCAGTTAAGGGTATAATTGGTTTCAGTGGGGTGTTCAGTGTTGTAAATGGAAATGGTGAAGAGCTTGTAGATTTGTGTGCTGAAAAGGACTGGTTATTGGGAATACCTCTTTTAAAAAGAGAGATATACATAAGTATACTTATGAAAGTAAGATAGATGTCCAGAGAGCGTTATTGAATTACGTGTCAATCGATAGGCGCGTGAAAGAGAAACTTTTGGATGTTAATGTCCTTAGAGGGGCAACTGGAGGGATGTCTGATCATTACCTTGTGGAGGCGAAGGTGAAGATTTGTAGAGGTTTTCAGAAAAGAAGGGAGAATGTTGGGGTGAAGAGAGTGGTGAGAGTAAGTGAGCTTGGGAAGGAGACTTGTGTGAGGACGTACGACGAGAGATTGAGAGCAGAATGGAGAAAGATGAGAGCAAATGACGTAAGGGGAATGGGGGAGGAATGGGATGTATTTAGGGAAGCAGTGATGGCTTGCGCAAAAGATGCCTGCGGCATGAGAAAGGTGGGAGGAGGGCAGATTAGAAAGGGTAGTGGGTGGTGGGATGAAGAAGTAAGACTGTTAGTGAAAGAGAAGAGAAAAGCATTTGGACGATTTTTGCAGGGAAATAGTGCAAATGAGTGGGAGAGGTATAAAAGAAAGAGGCAGGAGGTCAAGAGAAAGGTCCAAGAGATGAAAAAGAGGGCAAATAAGAGTTGGGGTGAGAGAGTATCATTAAATTCTAGGGAGGATAAAAGAATGTTTTGGAAGGAGGTAAATAAAGTGCGTAAGACAAGAAAACAAATGGGAAAATCGGTGAAGGGGCAAATGGGGAGGTAATAACAACAAGTGGTGAAGTGAAAGGGAGATGGAGTGAGTATTTTGAAGGTTTGTTGAATGTGTTTGATGATAGAGAGGCAGATATAGGGTGTTTGGGTCGAGGTGGTGTGCGAAGTGAGAGGGTTAGGGAGAATGATTTGGTGAACAGAAAAGAGGTAGTGAAAGCTTTGCGGAAGATGAAAGCCGGCAAGACAGCGGGTTTCGATAGTATTGCTGTGGAATCTATTAAAAAAAGGGGGTGACTGTGTTGTTGACTAGTTGGTGAGGATATTCAGTGTATGTATGGTTCATAGTGAAGTGCCTAAGGATTGGCGGAATGCATGCATAGTGCCATTTACAAAGGCAAAGGGGATAAAGATGAGTGTTCAAATTACCGAGGTATAAGTTTGTTGAGTATTCCTGGGAAATTATATGGGAGGGCATTGAGAGGGTCAAGGCATGTACAGAGCATCAGATTGGGGAAGAGTAGTGTGGTTTCAGAAGTGTTAGAGCAGGTGTTTGCTTTGAAGAATGTATGTGAGAAATACTTAGAAAAACAGATGGATTTATATGTAGCATCTATGGATCTGGAGAAGGCATATGATAGAGTTGATAGAGATGATCTGTGGAAGGTATTAAGAGTATATGGTGCGGGAGTTAAGTTGCTAGAAGCAGTGAAAACTTTTTATCGTGGATGTAAGGCATGTGTACCAGTAGGAAGACAGGAAAGTGATTGGTTCCCGGTGAATGTCGGTTTGCGGCAGGGGTGCGTGATGTCTCCATGGCTGTATAATTTGTTTATGGATGGAGTTGTTAGGGAAGTGAATACTAGAGTTTTGGAGAGAGAGGCAAGTATCCAGTCTGTTTTGGATGAGAGGGCTTTGGAAGAGAGTCAGTTGTTGTTCGCATATGACACAGTGCTGTTGGCTGATTCGGGTGAGAAACTGCAGAAGTTGTTGACTGAGTTTGGTAAAGTGTATGAAAGAGGAAAGCTGAGAGTAAATGTGAATAAGATCAAGGTTATTAGGCTCAGTGCGGTTGAGGGACAAGTCACTCGGGAGGTAAGTTTGAATGTAGAAAAACTTGAGAAAGTGAAGTGTTTTAGATATCTCACAGGGTGAGTGAGGGGGTGAAGTTTCTGGGACCGTTTAAGAATATGTGGAAGGCGAGAACGTTATCTTGGAGAGCAAAAATGGGTATGTTTGAAGGATAGTGGTTACAACAATCTTATATGGTTGCGAGGTATGGGCTATAGATAGGGTTGTGCGGAGGAGGGTGGATGTGTTGGAAATGAGATATTTGAGGACAGTACGTGCTGTGAGGTGGCTTGATCGAGTAAGTAATGAAAAGGTAAGAGAGATGTGAAGTAATTAAAAGAGTGTGGTTGAGAGAGCAGAAAAGGGTGTATTGAAATTGTTTGGTCACATGGAGTGAATGAGTGACTACGAAGATATATGTGTCAGAGGTGGAGGGAACGATGAGAAGTGAGAGACCAAATTGAAAGTGGAAGGATGGAGTGAAAAAGATTTAGAGTGATCGGGACCTGAATGTACAGGAAGGAGTAAAGCGCGCAAGGAATAGAGTGAATTGGATCGACGTGGTATACCGGGGCCGGCTTGCTGTCAACGGATTGAACCAGGGCATGTGAACCGTCTAGAGTAAACCATGGAAAGTTTTGTGGGGCCTGGATGTGGAAAGGGAGCTGTGGTTTCGGTGCATTACACATGACAGCTAGAGACTGAGTGTGAACGAATGTGGCTTTTGTTGTTTTTTCCTAGCACTACCTCACGCGCACGTGAGGGGAGGGGGGGTGCCGTTTCATGTGTGGCGGGGTAGCGACGGAAATGAATAAGGGCAGACAGTATGAATTATGTACATGTGTATATATGTATATGTCTGTGTGTGTATGTATATGTATACGTTGAGATGTATAGGTATGTATATGAGCGTGTGTGGACGTGTATGCATATACATGTGTATGTGGGTGGGTTGGGCCATTTTTTCGTCTGTTTCCTTGCGCTTCCTCGCTGACGCGGGAGACAGCGACAAAGTATAATAATGAAAAAAAAGAATATACAAATATATATATATATATATATATATATATATATATATATATATATATATATATATATATATATGTATATGTTTGTGTGTGTGTGTAATGAATTTCTATAGCTGATACAAGTAGACATAAATTTTTCTGATACACTACAGGTCATGGAAGGAGAGAAATACCAATCTGTGTGAATTAATCTTCCACAGACGCTAAAAGAAACTCTGAAATATAGAAGATGCTGGATAGCATCGACAAGCCAACCATACAACCTCCACGAAATTGCCTATCGACCTTCCACCATGGGGCTACGACCCCAAGATTTGGGATCGATGCTAGTGTGTTGCATGACCTACCGCCGTACAGGCCGTGAATCGATGGACGACGGCTCCACGACACTCCCATGTCTGGCTCATCGAGGACCATAATGCCAACCGCTCGAGTATAATTTCCTCGACATTGATGGGAAACTCTAAGGGAGGTGCAAGCCACATTCCTCACTGCATAAGTTTATCCAACTTCAGAGGGGCGTCGTAAGTCAAGGTCTTGGCGACGCAGACGAAGCCCCTGGAACCCATTCGGGTCAGAAGAATAAAAAGTTGTCTGTAGTAGATGATCTTGGCCATCAGCGTCCGTCATCGCCGTCATTCATCCTGACAGTAGTCGCTACTTTCACGTCCTCAGCCACATCTACCATTTTTTTTTTGTTTCTTTTTTTGTGGGAGAAGGAAGGAAGGAGTCTTTTCCGCCAGAGGACCTTAGCAATCAGTGTCCGTCATCTTGTTCTGCAGCCTGCCTTCGACGTCGTCTGCGCCAGCCTCTGGATGGTGATATCAATCCCTCGACGCCGCCTGCACCGATCACTGGACGGCAATGCCCCTTGACGTCGTCGGCAGCAGACACTCGCTTGCCGTCATGACAGCGCCGCTTCCGCCGTCTGACTCTAAGCCTGCCAGAATGAACGACCTTAGGACGGTTCCGCTTTTTTTACGCACGATCTGAAACTCACATTTGTTTATGTTAGAAAACAAATTCTTGCAAGAACGAGAAAATAGAGTTTGTTGTTATTTACATTTTTTTTTTTTTCGTTTATTTACAATAGTTGCGTCTGGTTTGTCCGCTGATCTCTTGAGATGCTAAGAAGACATGTAGCTATTTAATGATACAATAAGCAATGCTTATCCCAGAGAAAATTTCGCTCTGTACTTTGACGCCGGTATCAAGAGCTCTTGTGTCGTCCCTCGTATTGCCAGAGTCCAGTGGCGGGCTCTCGAGCCTGTTCTGGGGCAGACAGTAATAGCCTTGGGTCGTGGCTAGTGGTGACGGAGTTAGTAACACCTCCCGCTGGGAGAGGAAATCTGATCATCGCAAAATAAATTCTTACCATCAACTTCTGATCCCAATCACTGCTCCACAAGGCTACTGAGTTCAGGACTTAAATTACTTTATGTAATTTACATGGATAGCCAGCCAAGCATCACCTCATTTAAGACGTAGAAAAAAACAGAAAAAGAAAATCGGAAAATGTCATTGAGCCCCAGCACTGAGAGGAACATATTGAAGGCGAAACAAAAAATTGTCTTCCGTGACGATTTTCCGATGCGGTGGCCATAATTTTGGTATCATGACCGAGAAAATCGTTAAGCACAGATAGAGGTTCAACCCAGGGTCGATCCTGTCTGGTGAGGTCACAATAATATCCATGGGAGTAAGATGCACAACACATTATTGCTTCTGTATTTTCAGATTGTTGTATGTTTGGGTGCGTTAGGTTCGGGTAATTTGTTTGACCCTTTGACCTTGGTAAGTGAGGGAGCAACGTCCAGTCTTTGCAGGACCTTACAAAAAAATTCAGAGAGCAGGGTAAAAGCTGTATAACTTAGGATGCAAATAGCTAAAACGTCATAGGTAAACAACGTCTGTTTACCACTGGCGTCTAAGCTACGTCTCTTACTTGTATATCAATTGACTAGTCTACGTCTTCTGTCTCATTCTTGTATCTACCCTGACGATATGATCATTACACAAAAGTGCACTTGGGAACTTATCGGGTTTCATTTTCTTCGTGGTTACGTATATACATATACATATTCCTAATAGTCCACGGGGAAAATGAAACACGGTAAGTTCCCAAGTGCACTTTCGTGTAATAATCAAGTCATCAGGGGAGAACACATGAGAGAAATATAATAGTCAGTTGATATACAACGAAAAGACGTAGCTAGGACGCCATTTGGTAAACATGTGTCTTGGACACTCACATGTGCAAAGTGAGAGGGTTAGGGAAAATGATTTGGTAAATAGAGAAGAGGTAGTAAAAGCTTTGCGGAAGATGAAAGCCGGCAAGGCAGCAGGTTTGGATGGTATTGCAGTGGAATTTATTAAAAAAGGGGGTGACTGTATTGTTGACTGGTTGGTAAGGTTATTTGATGTATGTATGATTCATGGTGAGGTGCCTGAGGATTGGCGGAATGCTTGCATAGTGCCATTGTACAAAGGCAAAGGGGATAAGAGTGAGTGCTCAAATTACAGAGGTATAAGTTTGTTGAGTATTCCTGGTAAATTATATGGGAGGGTATTGATTGAGAGGGTGAAGGCATGTACAGAGCATCAGATTGGGGAAGAGCAGTGTGGTTTCACAAGTGGTAGAGGATGTGTGGATCAGGTGTTTGCTTTGAAGAATGTATGTGAGAAATACTTAGAAAAACAAATGGATTTGTATGTAGCATTTATGGATCTGGAGAAGGCATATGATAGAGTTGATAGAGATGCTCTGTGGAAGGTTTTAAGAATATATGGTGTGGGAGGCAAATTGTTAGAAGCAGTGAAAAGTTTTTATCGAGGATTTAAGGCATGTGTACGTGTAGGAAGAGGGGAAAGTGATTGGTTCTCAGTGAATGTCGGTTTGCGGCAGGGGTGTGTGATATCTCCATGGTTGTTTAATTTGTTTATGGATGGGGTTGTTAGGGAGGTGAATGCAAGAGTTTTGAAAGAGGGGCAAGTATGCAGTCTGTTGTGGATGAGAGAGCTTGTGAAGTGAGTCAGTTGTTGTTCGTTGATGATACACCGCTGGTGGCTGATTCGTGTAAGAAACTGCAGAAGCTGGTGACTGAGTTTGGTAAAGTGTGTGAAAGAAGAAAGTTAAGTGTAAATGTGAATAAGAGCAAGGTTATTAGGTACAGTAGGGTTGAGGGTCAAGTCAATTGGGAGGTAAGTTTGAATGGAGAAAAACTGGAGGAAGTAAACTGTTTTAGATAGCTAGGAGTGGATCTGGCAGCGGATGGAACCATGGAAGCGGAAGTGAATCATAGGGTGGGGGAGGGGGCGAAAATTCTGGGAGCCTTGAAGAATGTGTGGAAGTCGAGAACATTATCTCGGAAAGCAAAAATGGTTATGTTTGAAGAAATAGTGGTTCCAACAATGTTGTATAGTTGCGAAGCGTGGGCTATGGATAGAGTTGTGCGCAGCAGGATGGATGTGCTGGAAATGAGATGTTTGAGGACAATATGTGGTGTGAGGTGGTTTGATCGAGTAAGTAATGTAAGGGTAAGAGAGATGTGTGGAAATAAAAAGAGTGTGGTTGAGAGAGTAGAAGAGGGTGTTTTGAAATGGTTTGGTCACATGGAGCGAATGAGTGAGGAAAGATTGACCAAGAGGATATATGTGTCAGAGGTGGAGGGAACGAGGAGAAGCGGGAGACCAAATTGGAGGTGGAAAGATGGAGTGAAAAAGATTTTGAGTGATCGGACCAAAATCTTTTTCACTCCATCTTTCCACCTCCAATTTGGTCTCCCACTTCTCCTCGTTCCCTCCACCTCTGACACATATATCCTCTTTGTCAATCTTTCCTCACTCATTCTCTCCATATGACCAAACCACTTCAAAACACCCTCTTCTGCTCTCTCAACCACACTCTTTTTATTACCACACATCTCTCTTACCCTTTCATTACTTACTCGATCAATCCACCTCACACCACGTATTGTCCTCAAACATCTCTTTTCCAGCACATCCACCCTCCTCCGCACAACTCTATCTATAGCCCATGCCTCGCAACCATATAATATTGCTTGAACCACTATTCCTTCAAACATACCCATTTTTGCTTTCCGAAATAACGTTCTCACCTTCCATATTTTTCAACGCTCCAAGAACTTTCGCCCCCTCCCCCACCCTGTGACTCACTTTCGCTTCCATGGTTTCATCCTCTGCCAAATCCACTCCCAGATATCTAATACACTTCATTTCCTCCAGTTTTTCTCCATTCAAACTTACCTCCCAATTGACTTATTCCTCAACCCTACTGTACCTAATAACCTTGTTCTTATTCACATATATTCTCAGCTGTATTCTTTCATACACTTTACCAAACTTAGTCACCAGTTTCTGCAGTTTCTCACCCGAATCAGCCGCCAGCGCTGCACCATCAACGAACAACAACTGACTCACTTCCAAGCTCTCTCATCCACAACGGACTGCATACTTGCCCCTCTTTCCAAAATTCTTGCATTCACCTCCCTAACAACCCCATCCATCACGCATCCATCACGCACTCCTGCCGCAAACCGACATTCACTGAGAACCAATCACTTTCCTTTCTTCCTACTCGTACACATGCATTACATCCTCGATAAAAACTTTTCACTGCTTCTAACCACTTGCCTCCCACACCATATATTCTTAATACCTTCCACAGAGCATCTCTATCAATTCTATCATGTGCCTTCTCCAGGTCCATAAATGCTACATACAAATCCATTTGCTTTTCTGAGTATTTCTCACATATATTCTTCAAAGCAAACACCTGATCCACACATCCTCTACCACTTCTGAAGCCACAGTGCACTTCCCCAATCTGATGTTCTGTACATGCCTTCACCCTCTCAATCAATACCCCCAATATAATTTCCCAGGAATACTCAACAAACTTATACCTCTGTGATTTAAGCACTCACCTTTATCCCCTTTGTCTTTGTATAATGGCACTATGCAAGCATTCCGCTAATCCTCAGGCACCTCACCATGAGTCACCAACCAGTCAACAACACAGTCACCCCCTTTTTTAATAAATTCCACTGCAATACCATCCAAACCCGCTGGCTTGCCGGCTTTCATCTTCCGCAAAGCTTTTACTACCTCTTCTCTGCTTACCAAATCATTCTCCCTAACCCTCTTACTTTGCACGCCACCTCGACCAAAACACCCTATATCTGCCACTCTATCATCAAATACATTCAACAAACCTTCAAAATACTCACTCCATCTCCTTCTCACATCACCACTACTTGTTATCACCTCCTCATTAGTCCCCTTCACTGATGTTGTCATTTGTTTCCTTGTCTTACGCACTTCATTTACCTCTTTCCAAAATATTTTCTCATTCTCCCTAAAGTCTAATGGTACTCTCTCACCCCAACTTTCATTTGCCCTCTTTTTCACCTCTTGAACCTCTCTTGACCTCCTGCCTCTTTCTTTTATACATCTCCCACTCGTTTGCATTTTTTCCCTGCAAAAATCGTCCAAATTCTCTTCTCTTTCACTAATAATCTTACTTCTTCATCTTACCACTCACTACCTTTTCTAATCTGCCCACCTCCCACGCTTCTCATGCCACAAGCATCTTTTGCATTAAGGTATCACTGCTTCCCTAAATACATCCCATTCCTCCCCCACTCCCCTTACTTCCTTTGTTCTCACCTTTTTCCATTCTGTACTCAGTCTCTTCTGGTACTTCCTCACACAAATGTCCTTCCCAAGCTCACTTAGTCTCACCACTCTCTTCACCCCAACATTCTCCATTCTTTTCTGAAAACCTCTACAAATCGCCACAAGATAATGATCAGACATCCCTCCAGTTGCACCTCTCAGCACATTTACATCCAAAAGTCTCTCTTTTGCGCGCCTATCAATCAACACACACACACACGCACACACACACACACACACACACACACACATATATATATATATATATATATATATATATATATATGTATATTATCCCTGGGGATAGGGGTGACAGAATACTTCCCATGTATTCCCTGCGTGTCGTAGAAAGCGGCTAAAGGGGGAGGGAGCGGTTGGCTGGAAATCCTCCCCTCTCGTTTTTTTTTTTTTAATGCTCCAAAAGAAGGAACAGAGAAGGGGGCCAGATGAGAATATTCCCTCAAAGGCCCAGTCCTCTGCTCTTAACGCTACCTTGCTAATGCGGGAAATGGCGAATAGTATGAAAGAAGGAAAAGAAATATATATATGTATATATATATATATATATATATATATATATATATATATATATATATATATATATATATATATACATTTATATATACATATATATGTAGATGAACAGGCAAATGTATATACACTAAAAGAAGGATTCGAATCCCTGATAAAGCGCCTGGCTGCCTTGTCCACACGAAGGTTAAAAGACACACACACTAGATTTTTATTGTTTTTGCGTGTGTACTAACCTCATCTCGGTGGGGGGTTCAAAGATGTCTTTCCACATACTCCACGTAAAGCCGAAGTACGACGACCATTTTCAGCCTTTCTTTAGAATCAGTATCGAGAATCTATATCAGATATACTTTACTCAGTCATATCTTAGCTACAGCATGTAGAAATCCGTGCATGATGATGAAATAATATGGAAATAAATGATGACAATTTACGACGATCGTGTCCATAGATCGATCACCGTAAGAAAGACGTATATACCTCGGTCACGAAGGCCAGTTAGTAGGACATACCTCACACCTGCTGTTCACACGACATATATCAGGCACCAGAATATATCTATAGTATCTTTTTTTATTATTATAACTACAGCAGCGTGTCACCGTACTAATTCTACGGATCCCCGCCGCCTCTCAACCCATGCAAGTGCTGGATCGACGCCGTAAAGAGAAAGCGACAATGGATTTCCTGTGCCTTTAATCCCTTTCCCGTCCGGTGCGATACATGATCTCGTGTCAAACACTCGATGATTTTATCTTACTGCACCTTCCCACTCCAGAGTTTACTGGAACATCAGGATATAAGAAACAGAAACACCACAGGAGATCGAGAACAAAATGGGTGAATCGTTGTAAGATCCACCACCCAGGTTGTCTTCCAGGGAATTAATCACATGGTCGACAGTGATTCGTACAGACGTATAACCTTCTGCCCGACCTTCCCCTGAGCAGAGCAAATCTAGTTAAATGCAAAGACGTTAAGAAATATCATTACCTAAATATGATAATGAATTTGTAATAACATATTATTAAGTACAGTATAAAGAGATTTCTATATTTGTAGAGCTCCATCCCATGAATATCCTGTGTGTGTGTATATATATGTATATATATTTTTTTTTTTTTCATACTATTCGCTATTTCCCGCGATAACGAGGTAGCGTTAAGAACAGAGGACTGGGTCTTTGAGGGAATATCCTCACCTGGACCTCTCCTCTGTTCCTTCTTTTGGAAAAAAAAAGAAAAAAAAGAATATATATATATATATATATATATATATATATATATATATATATATATATATATATATATATATATATATATATGGATGTTGCAACTGAAGGGATGTCTAACCATTATCTTGTGGAAGCAAAGGTGAAGATTTGTAGAGGTTTTCAGAAAAGAAGAGAGAATGTTGGGTTGAAGGGATTGGTGAGAGTAAGTGAGCTTGGGAGGGAGACTTATGTGAGAGACTGAGTGCAGAATGGAAAAAGATGAGAGCAAAAGACGTAAGAGGAGTGAGAGAGGAATGGGATATATTTAGGGAAGCAGTGATGGCTTGCGCAAAAGACACTTGTGGCATGAGAAGCGTGGGAGGTGGGCAGATTAGAAAGGGTAGTAAGTGGTGGAATGAAGAAGTAAGAGTATTAGTGAAAGAGAAGAGAGAGGCATTTGGAAGATTTTTGCAGGGAAATAGTGCAAATGACTGGGAGATGTATAAAAGAAAGAGGCAGGAGGTCAAGAGAAAGGTGCAAGAGGTAAAAAAGAGGGCAAATGAGAGTTGGGAGAGTATCATTAAATTTAAGGGATAATAAAAAGATGTTTTGGAAGGAGGTAAATACAGTGCGTAAAACAAGAGAACAAATGGGAACATCGGTGAAGGGGGCTAATGGGAAGGTAACAACAACTAGTGGCGATGTGAGAAGGAGATGGAGTGAGTATTTTGATATAGGTGTTTTGGTCGAGGTTGTGTGCGAAGTGAGAGGGTCAGGGAGAATGATTAGGTAAACAGAAAAGAGGTAGTGAAATCTTTGCGGAAGATGAAAGCCGGCAAGGCTGCGGCTTTGAATGGTATTTCAGTGGAATGTATTAAAAAAGGGGGTGACTGTTGTTGACTGGTTGTTTAGGATATTCATTGCATGTATGGCTCATGGTGAAGTGCTTGAGGATTGGCGGAATGCTTGCATAGCGCCATTCTACAAAGGCAGAGGGGATAAAAGGTGAGTGTTCATATTACAGACGTACAAGTTTATCGCGTATTCCTGGGAAATTATACGGGAGGGTATTGATTGAGAGGGTGAAGGCATGTACAGAGTATCAGATTGGGGAAGAACAGTGTGGTTTCAGAAGTGGTAGAGGGTGTAAGGATCAGGTGTTTGCTTTGAAGTATGTATGTGAGAAATACTTAGAAAAGCAAATGGATTTGTATGTAGCATTTATGGATCTGGAGAAGGCATATGATAGAGTTGTTAGAGATATTTTGTCGCAGGTATTAAGAGTATATGGTGTGGGATTAAGTTGCTAGAAGCAATGAAAGAGGAAGAGAGGAAAGTGATTGGTTCCCAGTGAATGTCGATTTGCGACTGGAGTGCGTGATGTCTCCATGGTTGTTTAATTTGTTTATGGATGGGGTTGTTAGGGAGGTGAATGCAAGAGTTCTGGAGAAAGGAGCAAGTATGCAGTCTGTTGTGGATGACAGGGCTTGGGAAGTGAGTTAGTTGTTGTTCGCTGTGGCTGATTCGGGTGATGGTGACTGAGTTTGGTAAAGTGTTTGAAAGAAGAAAGCTGAGAGTAAATACGAATAAGAGCAAGGTTATTAGGTTCAGTAGGGTTGAGGGACATGTAAATTGGGAGATAAGTTTGAATGGAGAAAAACTCGAGAAAGTAAAGTGTTTTAGATATATGGGAGTGGATTTAGTAGCGGACGGAACAATGGAAGCGGAAGCGAGTCACAGTGTGGGGGAGGGGACAAAGGTTCTGAGAGCATGAAAGGATGTATGGAAAGCGAGAACGTTATCTCGATGAGCAACAACGTTATATGGTTGCGAGGCATGGGCTATAGACAGGGTTGTGCGGAGGAGGATGGATGTGTTGGAATTTAAATGTTTGAGGACAATATATGGTGTAAGGTGGTTTGACCGAGTAAGCAATGAAAGGTAAGATAGATGCGTGGTAATAAAAAGAGTGTGGTTGAGAGAACAGAAGAGGGTATATTGAAATGGTTTGGTCACGTAGAGAGAATGAGTGATGAAAAATTGACAAAGAGGATATTTGTGTCAAAGGTGGAGGGAACGAATAGAAGTGGGAGACCAAATTGGAGGTGGAAGGATGGAGTGAAAAAGATTTTGAGCGATCGGGGCCTGAGCATACAGGAGGGTGAAAGGTACCTAAGGAATAGAGTGAATTGGAACGATGTGGTATACCGGGGTGGACGTGCTGTCAATGGATTGTACCGGGGCATGTGAAGCGTCTCGGGTGCACCATGAAATGTTTGGTGCGGCCTGGATGTGGAAAGGGAGCTGTGGTTTCAGTGCATTATGCATGACAGCTAGGGACTGAGTGTGAACGAATGTGGCCGTTGTTGTCTTTCCAGGCGATACCTCGCGCGCGTGCGGGGGGGATGCTGTTTCATGTGTGGCGGTGTTGGACAGGAATGGATGAACGCAGCAAGTATGAATATGTATATGCGTATATATGTTTATGTCTGTGTATGTATATGTATCTCTACGTTGAAATGTATAGGTATGTATATATGCGTGTGTGGGCGTTTATGTATATGCATGTGTATGTAGGTGGGTTGGGCCATTTCTTTCGTTTCTTTCCTTACGCTACCTCGCTAACGCGAGAGACAGCGACTAAGTATAATGAATAATATCTTATATATATATTTTATATTTATTTATATTTTGCTTTGTCGCTGTCTCCCGCTTTTGCGAGGTAGAGCAAGGAAACAGACGAAAGAAATGGCACAACCCACCCCCATACACAATGTATATACATACACGTCCACACACGCAAATATACATACCTATACATCGCAATGTACACATATATATACATACACAGACATATATATATATACCCATGCACACAATTCACACTGTCTGCCTTTATTCATTCCCAACGCCACCTCGCCACACATGGAATACCATCCCCCTCCCCCCTCATGTGTGCGAGGTAGCACTAGGAAAAGACACAAAGGCCACATTCGTTCACACACGGTCTCTAGCTGTCATGCAATAATGCACGAAACCACAGCTCCCTTTCCACATCCAGGCCCCACACAACTTTCCATGGTTTACCCCAGACGCTTCAAATGCCCTGATTCAATCCACTGACAGCACATCAACTCCGGTATACCACATCGATCCAATTCACTCTATTCCTTGCCCTCCTTTCACCCTCCTGCATGTTCAGGCCCCGATCACACAAAATCTTTTTCACTCCATCTTTCCACCTCCAATTTGGTCTCCCACTTCTCCTCGTTCCCTCCACCTCCGACACATATATTCTCTTGGTCAATCATTCCTCACTCATTCTCTCCATGTGCCCAAACCATTTCAAAACACCCTCTTCTGCTCTCTCAACCACGCTCTTTTTATTTCCACACATCTCTCTTACCCTTACATTACTTACTCGATCAAACCACCTCACACCACACATTGTCCTCAAACATCTCATTTCCAGCACATCCATCCTCCTGCGCACAACTCTATCTATAGCCCACGCCTCGCAACCATACAACATTGTTGGAACCACTATTCCTTCAAACATACCCATTTTTGCTTTCCAAGATATCGTTCTCGACTTCCACACATTCTTCAAGGCTCCCAAAACTTTCGCCCCCTCCCCCACCATATGATTCACTTCCACTTCCATGGTTCCATCCGCTGGCAAATCCACTCCCAGATATCTAAAACACTTCACTTCCTCCAGCTTTTCTCCATTCAAACTTACCTCCCTGTTGACTTGTCCCTCAACCCGACTATATATATATATATATATATATATATATATATATATATATATATATATATACATATATGTTTTAATGTTATTCACCCGATGAATACATATAACCGAAAAAGAGTCTGTTGCATACAGTGCTGCAGTATGATATAGCTCGGTATGTGAACTGTTTACTCCCTCTGGTTCCCGCCTCACGTGGGACAATCGCCATCCAATCCCAATTGTGGAATGTCACAGTGAGTCACCACGCCCCGGCTGCTGCCTCACGTGAGTCACCACGCCCCGGCTGCTGCCTCACGTGAGTCACCACGGTCTAGTCGGAGCGTCACGGTGAATCACAACGCTCAAACCTCGGCGTCACAGGATGTCACACCCTGGCCACTGCGTCACAGTGGGTCATATCAGTGTCTCCCATCCTAGCCACGACCTCGTGGTAGGTCACACTCTGGTGAAGTGAGTCGCAGTTCATCACACTCTTGCCTGTGTGTCACAGCGCGTCCCGGCGAGTTCCGGCAGGTAGTCCAGGAGTAATGAGCCTTGCGTAAAGCAATGGTGGTAGCATTGTGAAACACGCTTTGTGCGGAGCGGGGTGATAAATTGTTAATATGCTGCAGCGAAAAGGGAGAAAAGAACTCTGCGGAGCACTGGTGACATTAACAAAGACATATTGACACAAACTTTGTTAATCTCTAGGTAGAATTCTTATAAGACTTGGCCTGCTGAATTAATCAGGCTCTCCAGACGTTTTCTCGGGACCTTCATAATACTACTGAAAGACGAAGGAGCAGCTACACCAGCTGTAAGCAAGCTGGAGGTATTTCTAAGTCACGGGGACGACGGTACTGCCTTGGATCTCGACGGTGCGACCCTTGATGTCGACAGTAAGACATCGCGACGGTAAAGGCCGCGGAGGATGATGGCATGATCCTTGAGCGAGACGGTATGACCTTTAAGCGCGAGGTACCTTGGGGTATGACGGCATGTCCCTGGATCACGATGGTATGACCCTTATCGTCCCCAACGCGACAAAACGCTACTTTACACCAAGCGTACAAGACTGCATCAAACTGGCATATCTTCCACAAAGAAACAGCATATTAAACAGATGATATTCATCAACGGCTGCAAGAATTTCGACCTCGACAAGCGACTAAAATACTTCATACTAAACAAGCTCACAGTGGCAGATACTACAACCAACACAACAAAATACAAAATATATCAGTTTAACCAGACGCCAACATCAAACAGGACAGATGAACTTGTATTAAGATTCTATCTTTCCATAATAATCAACTATACAACACAGGACAACAAAGTCAAGCTGGTCACCTACTATAGAAACAAAGAAACAAAAAAGTAACCTTAATATAAGAATCCAATATCATAAGAAACCTACGTAGTTCATGAAATCAGATGTCATCAAGGAGACTGTGAGTTCCTCACTAACATGACTCACGTGGGAAGCATAACCTGTACACGATCCAGAAGACTTGCATTAACCTACAAGAAGGCTCCATCAAACAACATGTCACCAAGAAGCACAAACTGCCCTCACACGGGAGACGATTGTTAAATCTATAAAGATACTCCGCCGTGAACAAGACATAAGAAATCTTCATATCACCGACGCGCTAATTATGAAGAAACAACGACTAATGGCCATCAACCAGAAGACGAGCCAGAGAGACTACTGCAACTACATGCCCCAGCATGGCTTTACAACCAATGAGCTCGCAGCGCTGCATGCACGTTCGTCTACTCCACTGGTTTTACCCATCCTCATTCAGCTACAGATAGTCATTCCCAGCTGCTTCACTGACCTCTCCACACGTTTCTGAAGATGATTTGATGAATTAGTATCGAGAGTGTGAAAACCCTTGGAGGTATATTACACAACCTCCCACTCATAGAAAAGAAATATCATACAACTAGAAAAATTTAAAATAACTAACAAAAAAGAAACAGTTACCTAGACATTATAACAGTATATGCTTACAAGAACTACTAAAGACATACACACACATACACACACACACACACACACACAGACACACACACAGACACACACACACACACACACACACATATATATATATATATATATATATATATATATATATATATATATATATATATATATATATATATACATATGTATTATCTATTTATTTTCTTTACCATACTTTGTCGCTGTCTCCCGCGTTAGCGAGGTAGCGCAAGGAAACAGACGAAAGAATGGCCCAACCCACACACATGCACATACCCACTATACATACACGTCCACACACGCACATATGCATACCTATACATTTCAACTTATACATATATATACATACACAGACATATACATATATACACATGTATATAATTCATACTTGCTGCCTTTATTCATTTCCGTCGCCACCCCGCCACACATGAAATAACAACCCCCTTCCCCCGCATGCGCGCGAGGTAGCCCTAGGAGAAGACAACAAAGGTCACATTCGTTCACACTCAGTCTCTATCTGTCATGTATAATGCACCGAAACCACAGCTCCCTTTCCACATCCAGGCCCCACAAAACTTTCCATGGTTTACCCAGATGCTTCACATGCCCTGGTTCAATCCATTGACAGCACGTCGACTCCGGTGTACCACATCGTTCCAATTCACTCTCTTCCTTGTATACCATTCGCCCTCCTGCATGTTCAGGCCCCGATCGCTCAAAGTCCCTTTCACTCCATCCTTCCACCTCCAATTTGGTCTCCCACTTCTCCTCGTTCCCTCCACATCTGACACATATATCCTCTTGGTCAATCTTTCCTCACTCATTCTCTCCATATGACCAAACCATTTCAATACACCTTCTTCTGCTCTCTCAACCACATTCTTTTATTACCACACATCTCTTACCCTTGCATTACTTACTCGATCAAACCACCTCACACCACATATTCTCCTCAGACATCTCATTTCCAACACATCCACCCCCTTCCGCACAACTCTATCTATAGCCCACGCCTCGCAACCATATGACATTGTTGGAACCACTATTCCTTCAAACATACCCATTTTTGCTTTCCGAGATAATGTTCTCACCTTCCACACATTTCTCAACGCCCCCAAAACTTTCGCCCCCTCCCCCACCCTATGACTCACTTCTGCTTCCATGGTTCCATCCGCTGCCAAATCCACTCCCAGATATCTAAAACACTTTACTTCCTCCAGTTTTTATCCATTCAAATTTACCTTCCAATTGACTTGTCCCTCAACCGTACTGTACCTAATAACCTTGCTCTTATTCACACACACACACACACACACACACACACACATATATATATATATATATATATATATATATATATATATATATATATATATATATATATAAAACCAAACTTGATGCCATTTCAAATTCATGTATATGTTAATATTTATTCTGCTACGTATGTTAATATGTAGACTTTCGTCTTTCGGATGATATCACGCTTTTTACGCCTTACTGGCTTGGCCAATAATATTACGTTCTGAATTCCATCTCTACGATAGCTTATATCACGTACTACTTTCTGCGTCCTGCTACAGTGCAGTAAGCTCTTTTTATAACGGAATAAGCTCAGTCTTACACTGCAGTGGGACTGGACATTACTCTCTGCCGTATACCTCAGTAGCATTGTGCAGTATGCTCCAACATGCAGTACTGTAGCATCATACGCTACGTAACGCCATTCCACGCTTCCGTAGGCTCGGTCCATCATTACGCTACATTATTCTGATATGCTGTGCGTCTCCTTCTGCTATACTGTGCTGTGGTGTACGCTGTGAACTCTCTCGCTTCACTTAGCGATGCGATTAGTAGCGTCCAGAATCCGTGTTTGTTCAGTGGAACTTTTGTGTGAGCATTTGATTACTGAAATTTGTATACAGCCGGTACGTAAAATGTTGCCAAGTGCCGTTACTCATTAAAATTTACGGAAATTATATCGGAAAACAACAGTATAAATATTGCAGGACCCACTCATACAAGGTTTTAATTAATTTCATGGATCATCTCCGAAAAGCTGTTTACAGTATTTTTCTTTTTAACTTAACTGACAAATATTTGATGAAATGTGAATTCTATAGCTGGATGTATATCTAATTCTAGAAGGTAAAAAAATGCATAAATTATCTGAGTTTTGAGTTCATTATTTGGTATATACACACACACACACACAGACACACACACACACCAATCACAAGAGAAGAGTTCCAGGCAGTGGAGAGTCTGCAGCTCATGCGGCCTAATATATACGTGGGGAGCGGGGGATGATGGGATTAGAATATGAAGGGTCCCTGAGTAATATAAACATTCAGGTTAAGTGTGTCAAATTTTAGCAGTTTGATAGGGGCCTGGTAGTGGAGGTTCCCAGGGTTCAAAGCAAGTAAAGGAAATGTCACTTAATGAATCAGTTTCGTTCGATGGCTGGTGTCTTTCTTTTCCTAAAGGAGACCCAGTTTTTTAAAGAGAGTGAGTAGGTAACCCTAAGAACGTGGACAGTTTTATGTTGATGTATAATAATGAAGCTCTGACATGACAAAAGGGACCAGAGTCTTAGTATAACCAAAAGGCACCACTCACTGTCAATTGAAAATCTAAAATCTACAGATGAATCAGGCTATTTCGTGTTTGGAAGCTTCATTATGTTTAATGTCATTACTTTAGGAGATCAGTTTAAGACCTCTAGCACTGCTTGAGCCATGAAAGTCTGATATAGACTGAAGAAAAGGAATGCATCGAGACCAGTTAGTCACAACATGATCTGCAAAGAAGAGGCATTAGGAAGAGATGAAAGAGAAACAATATGAGAACAAATATTATGAGATAATAGTAAGGAGTAAGGCCAGAATGTATCATAACTGGACGAAATTTCCGCTTTTGTTTTGATTTCTTTCTTTTTGACCAAGTCTTTTTTTATGGGAAAAAAAATAGCGCTGGCAAAATTAAAGACTCATATTTTTCTTTTCTTTCATCAGAATGGAAAGAATTACATTAGTTTTAAGTGAGACTTGTCACGCCACTATCAATTTTTTAATCGTCTAATTAAATCATCACGTAAGAATTATGCGTCAGATATTCATTAAGATGTTTCATGCAAATTTTAATGAATTTCGCATTGCTCTTGACAAGCAGATTTAAGACGATACCGTCAATGAAAACGATATGGACGTAGCTTGGACGAGCATCAGTAAAACTTTCAAAGCAGTGGAAGTAGCATATGTGTCAATGCGTAGTATACGGTATTCTTCCAAAACAAAGCCAAAATGGTGGAACAATGAAATAGAGAAGTGCTCCTTGTCTGAGAGAGTAAAACATAAGAAACTCGGAAAGACTAATAACCAACATGATAGAGTAATTTATTTGAATTTGCGAAGAAAAAGTAAGAGATTTATACGCCAGCGCAGTCTTAAGTATGAAGCGCATATTGCTAAAAATGTAAGCATCTGTAAGCCTTTCTGCTCTCTACAAACTAAGCTATTAGTTTTTGGCATATTTTATTACAAACAGCCTTGAAGGGAACCATTGGTTTGTTGTTGTTTG
The DNA here is from genome assembly GCF_036320965.1 of Panulirus ornatus. Taxonomy (NCBI): domain Eukaryota; kingdom Metazoa; phylum Arthropoda; class Malacostraca; order Decapoda; family Palinuridae; genus Panulirus; species Panulirus ornatus. Next base: position 18,138,384 of record NC_092261.1, on the reverse strand, counting down.
AATTCTCTAGTATTCTTTTGTATTCCTTGTATGTCTTTTGTATGCCATCAAGTAGTGACCTTTCCCGATAGATTCATCATAATTACTGGTCTTATTGACATCCACCAACTTCGCTGGGAACCCGCCCGTCTGTTCAGGGGTTGGAGAGGTAGAGGAAGCATTCAGAGATGACTATTCCGTCATTTATTTCCATCCAACGTTGATTGAATATTTATAAGTCCTTCAAGATATTTGCTTTGAGTGAGAGCTGAATCGAAGAGGTTTCCTGCTGGGCCCATCCATCAGGACGAAGGTGCTCACCTCTCCTCCTCCTTCGTTTACTTTTATATATTTCTTAGCATTTTCGCTTCAGTGTTTATTTTCCATCTTATACTTTCCCCTTTTTCGTTTTTTCTTTGGCACATTATCCCTTCTTTCCCTTCTCCTACCCTTCTGTATCACAGTTTTTGCCGTGTTGTAATTTAGGGATTTTATTTCTGCCTCTTATCTTTTCTCTTGTGACTGCGGTCCTCTTGCCTTGTCTGATATTTTTGTAGACGTATTTTCTCTCCATCCCCAAAGCACACAGTTTACTTTTTCGTTCTGTCACCTTCACACACTGCATCTTTATCTCCACATCTTTAAACCTATCTCTTCTGATTATTCCTATCACCTTTCATCTTATATCGATAGTCTCACTCGTTTTTCCCATTACCCCCCTTCCTCTCTCTCTCTCTCTCTCTCTCTCTCTCTCTCTCTCTCTCTCTCTCTCTCTCTCTCTCTCTCTCATATATTAGCGAATTTCAGTCGCTTCAGTCGCCCCACTCTTCCTCTCGTTCCTCTCTTTTTCCACTTTCTCCGATATCCTAACACATTTTCCTCTCTCTCTCTCTCTCTCTCTCTCTCTCTCTCTCTCTCTCTCTCTCTCTCTCTCTCTCTCTGTATTTACACATTTGGTGAGGCGTGCCTGCAATGCCCCTCCGGGCACGCGTGGCCTTCCCCGCAGACTCCAGAAGACACGATGAATCTCAGCCACGACCTTCCTTCCTTCTCGCAAACACACTCCATTAGGTGCGCTACAACACACTAGAACACGAGTCTTTCATTGCCAGGACAAACACTCAGCTTGTCTAAAGCACTCAGTGAGTGTGTCAAAGAGCACTTGAAACTGGGTTTCTTGCAAGGGATTCAAATGTTGTCACTGTGTTGCAAGGGAGATCCAGGAATATCTTATGGTTACAAATATACGTGTGTGTGTATATATATATATATATATATATATATATATATATATATATATATATATATATATATATATATACCTGGGGATAGGGGAGAAAGAATACTTCCCACGTATTCCCTGTCTGTCGTTGAAGGCGACTAAAAGGGAAGGGAGCGGGGGGCTGGAAATCCTCCCCTCTCGTTTTTGATATTCCGAAAGAAGAAATAGAGAAAGAGGCCAAGTGAGGATATTCCCTCAAAGACTCAGTCCTCTATTCTTAACGCTACCTCGCTAACGTTAGAAATGGCGAATAGTACAAAAAAAACAATATGTATGTATATATATATATATATATATATATATATATATATATATATATATATATATATATATATATATCCCTGGGGATAGGGGAGAAAGAATACTTCCCACGTATTCCCTGCGTGTCGTAGAAGGCGACTAAAAGGGGAGGGAGCGGGGGGCTGGAAATCCTCCCCTCTCGTTTTTTTTTGATTTTCCAAAAGAAGGAACAGAGAACGAGGCCAGGTGAGGACATTCCCTCAGAGGCCCAGTCCTCTGTTCTTAACGCTACCTTGCTAACGCGGGAAATGGCGAATAGTATGAAAGAAAGAAAGAAAGATATATATATATATATATATTCATATTTTTTTCATTCATTTATTATACTTTGTCGCTGTCTCCCACGTTAGCGAGGTAGCGCAACGAAACAGACGAAAGAATGGCCCAACCCACCCACATACACATGAATATAAACACACGTCCACACAAGCACATATACATACCTATACATCTCAACGTATACTTATATATACACACACACATATACATATATACACATGTAAATAATTCATACTGTCTGCCTTTATTCATTCCCATCGCCACCCCGCCACACATGAAATAACAACCCCCTCCCCCCTCATGTGCGCGAGGTAGCGCTAGGAAAAAACAACAAAGGCCACATTCGTTCACACTCAGTCTCTAGCTGTCATGTAATAATGCACCGAAACCACAGCTCCCTTTCCACATCCATGCCCCACAGAACTTTCCATGGTTTACCCCAGACGCTTCACATGGCCTGGTTCAATCCATTGACAGCACGTAGACCCCGGTATACCACATCGTTCCAATTCACTCTATTCCTTGTACGCCTTTCACCCTCCTGCATGTTCAGGCCCCGATCACTCAAAATATTTTTCACTCCATCTTTCCACCTCCAGTTTGGTGTCCCACTTCTCCTCGTTCCCTCCACGTCTGACACATATATCCTCTTGGTCAATCTTTCCGCACTCATTCTCTCCATGTGACCAAACCATTTCAAAACACCCTCTTCTGCTCTCTCAACCACACTCTTTTTATTTCCACACATCTCTCTTACCTTATTATTACTTACTTGATCAAACCACCTCAAACCACATATTGTCCTCAAAGATCTCATTTCCAAGATCCTCCTCGGCACAACTCTATCTAAAGCCCACGCCTCGCAACCTTATAACATTGTTTGAACCACTATTCCTTCAAACATATCCATTTTTGCTTTCCAAGATAATGTTCTCGCCTTCCGCACATTTTTCAACGCTCCCAGAACTTTCACCCCCTTCCCAACCCTGTGACTCACTTCCGCTTCCATATATATATATATATATATATACATATATATATATATATATATATATATATATATATATATATATATATATATATATATATTTATATATATATATATATATATATATTTTTTTTTTTTTTTTTTATCGCTCCTAAAACCTTCCATTTCCATGGTTCCATTCGCTGCTAAGTCCACTCTCAGATATCTAAAACACTCCATTCTTTTCTTTTTTCCATTCAAGCACACATCCCAACTAACTTTCCTAATAGCTTTGCTGTTATTCATATTTACTCTTAACTTTCTCCTTTCACACAGTTTTCCAAACTCAGTCACCAACTTGTGCAATTTTTCAGCCTCCAGTGCTGTATCATCGGCGAACAACAACTGACTCACGTCCAGGCCCTCCCATCCCTAACAGACTGCATACTCGCCCCTTTCTCCAAAGCGCTTGCATTTACCCCTCCCTAATCACCCCATTCATAAACAAATTAAACAACCATGAGGACATCACACACCCCTCAAGCAGACCGATCTTCACTGGGTACCAAGCACTCTAATCTCTTCCTATTCGTCCACATGCTTTACACCCGTGATAAAAACATCTAACTGCTTCTAGCAGCTTGCCTCTCACATCGTATACTCTTAAGACCTTCCACAAAACATCGCCATCAACCCCATCATATGCTCTCTCCAAATCCATAAATACTGCATACCAATTCATCCGTTCTACTAAGTGTTTCTCACACACATTCTTTAAAGCAAACACCTGATCCACACATCCTCTACCGCTTCTGAGACCACACTACTCCTCTCCAATCTGGTGCTCTGTGCATGCCTTCACCCTCCCACACAATTTCCCAGGAATACTCGACAAACTTCTGCCCAGTAGTTTGAACACTCACCTTTGTCCCCTTTGCCTTTGTATAATGGCACTATGCATGAATTCCGCCAATCCTCAGGCACTTCACCGTGATCCATACATACACAGAATATCCTTACCAGCCAGTGAACACCACAGTTACCCCCTTTCTTAATACATTTACTGCAATGCCATCCAAACCCACAGCCTTGCCGAATTTCATCTTTCGCAAAGCTTTCACTACCTTTTCTCTCTTAACCAAACCACTTTCTCGGACCCTCTCACATCGCACACCACTCCAACCAAAACACCTTACCTGCCACTCAACCGTCAGACGCATTCAATAAACCTTCAAAATACTCACTCCACTTCCTTCTCACTTCATCATTACTTGTTATCACTTCCCCCTTTGTTCCCTTTCATTGATTTTCCCATTTGTTCTCTTGTCTTCTGCACGTTATTTACCTCGTTCCAAGGAATCGTTTTATTCTACCTAAAGTTTAAAGATACTCTCTCATCCCAACCCTCGTTTCCCTTCTTTTTCAATCCTTGCACCTTCCTGTTGACCTCTTGCCGCTTTCCCTTATATATCTTCATTCTTTCACCAACAACTTTAACTCATCCCACCAGTCACTACCCTTTCCAATCTGCCCACCTCCCATCTTTTTCATGCCACATGCATCTTTTGTGTATGTCATCACTGCTTCCCTAAATACATCAAATTCCTCACCCACTCTCCTCACATCATTTGCTCTAACCATTTGCCATTCTACACTCAATCTCTCCTGGTACTTCTTGACAAAAGTCTCCTTTCCAAGCTCACTTACTCTTACCACTCTCTTCTCCCCAACATTCTTCTATTTTTGAAAGCCTCTATAAATCTTTTTTACCTCCGCCTGCAGAAGATAGCACAATAATATCCAAAAGTCTCTCTTTTACACGCCTATCAATTAACTCGTAATCCAGTAATACCTTTTATCATCTCTCATACTCACGTACGTATAGTTATATATCCATCTTTTTATGCCAGGTGTTCCCAATCACCAGTCTTTTTTCAGCACACAATTCCAAAAGCTCTTCACCATTTCCATTCACAATACTGTATACCCCGCGTACGTCAATTATACCCTCAACTGCTATATTACTCACCTTCGCATTTAAATCACCCATCACGAATACCCGGTCTCGTTTACCAAAGCTGCTGACACACTCACTCGGCTGCTCCCAAAACACTTGCCTCTCATTATCTTTCTCCTCATGCCCAAGTGCATACGTACCAGTTATCAACCATCTCTCACCATCCACTTTCAGTTTTATCTACATCAACCTAGAATTTACTTTCTTACACTCTATCATACGCTCCCACAACTCCTGCTTCAGGAGTAGTGATGCTCCTTCCTTAGATCTTGGCCTCTCACCAACCCCTTACTTTATTCCCAAGACTTTTACAAACCACTCCTCCCCTTTACCCTTGAGCTTTGGTTCCTCAGAGCCAGAACATCCAGGTTTCTTTCCTTTCTTCCCATCTTGGTTACATCCACACACATTCATACACCCGAGTCCGACTCCTCCTGTTATCCCTTTTAGAAACTCAAATACAAGGAGGGGAGGGTTTCCAGCCCCCACGCTACCCTCCCCTTTAGTCGCCTTCTACGACACGCGGAAAATACAAGGTATGTATGCTTTCTCCCCTCTCCCCAGGGATATATATATTTTTTTATTATTATCATTATTTTGTTTTGTCGCTGTCTCCCGTGTTTGCGAGGTAGCGCAAGGAAACAGACGAAAGAAATGGCCCAACCCACCCCCTAACGTGTATATACATAGACATGTATATACATACACGTCCACACACGCAAATATACATACCTATACATCTCAATTTACACATATATATACACACACAGACGTATACATATATACACATGTACATAATTCATACTGTCTGCCTTTATTTATTCCCATCGCCACATCGCCATACATGGAATAACATCCCCCTCCCCCCTCATGTGTGCGAGGTAGCGCTAGGAAAAGACAACAAAGGCCCCATTCTTTCACACTCAGTCTCTAGCTGTCATGTAATAATGCCCGAAACCACAGCTCCCTTTCCACATCCAGGCCCCACAGAACTTTCCATGGTTTACCCCAGACGCTTCACATGCCCTGATTCAATCCGTTGACAGCACGTCGACCCCGGTATACCACATCGATCCAATTCACTCTGTATATCGATCCAATTCACTCTGGCTATGTGCGTCTGTTCGGAAACAACCGATATAGACCCCGTTGCTCACCATTGTGAGACGAAGGGTATTCGAGTACTTAGTATTTCGAATAGTTGTTTCCTGTTATACAGTCCCATAGCCTAGCGGTTAGCATGCCTGCCTCTTGCACAGGGGTCCCGGGTTCGATCCTGGCTGTTGGAGGTTTGTATGTTCTATGATTTATATATATATATTATATATATATATATATATATATATATATATATATATATATATATATATATATATATACATATATATATATATATATATATATATATATATATATGTTATGTACTATTTGCCATTTCCCGCATTAGCGAGGTAGCGCTAAGAACAGAGGACTAAGCCTTTGAGTGAATATTCTCACTTGGCCCCCTTCTCTGCTCCCCTTTTGGAAAATTAAAAAAAAAAAAAACGAGAGGGAAGGATTTCTAGCCCCCCCCCCCCCCCCACACTCCCTTCCCTTTTAGTCGCCATCTACGACACGCAGGGAAAACGTGGGAAGTATATACAAAACTTTCTTTTATAGAAGATCATGTGAGTTTTCATTTTTTGTAAAAGAATCGGTGAAATTTAGAATTGAATCATCATTAATTTTCCCATGCACCTTCTGGCCAAACGTTGCCGTCACAAGTAACACATAACCTCGACCCTCATTAGCTAGTGCGATGAGCACTGGCGACAGAGCTCCTCCTCCGTGATAACGTGTGGTGGGCGGCAAGAATTGCGCTCCTCCAGGTTTTCCCAAAGGAGAACTTGTTGAGGTGCGGCGGCCAACAATAGGCTAATAATCCATAACCAGAAAAACTCGTAATACAAATGCATGTAAATCACCACGTTCGAAAGTCATGAATTATTCATCAGAAATATGTCATACGTCTCGATCGCTGCATAAATTAAAGAATATGCAGTGTGAAAAGGTGAAGATTGAGCTAAGCAGCAGATAGAGCCAATTTTTTGCTGAATGACAACACAAGAACATAGAGCGCACCTACAGATCACTGCTGCCGAGTCTAGCCATGCTGGCCTAACTCTGCTGGGGTCCGCCAGATGACCTGTGGTAATTTCTTACGAGTCTTGAGGGTTCCCAGTCTTCTAACACATCTGTAGAACTGTAGGAATGAGGGACTGGACTTCCTCCTGCTTCGCATCTACCCAAAGAATCCGGAGTCTCTCATTGATGGATCGATCCTCGCTGAAACTAAGCCTACACTCCTACAGAACCTTACGAATAATGCAAGTGATGAAGCTGGGCTCTCCTTTACATAGCTATTAGTATCAAATTTGCGTAGTGCACCATCACCGAAGAACTGTTCAGCAATATCATTAAGATATGTAATGAAATCCTTCACATTCCGATGTAACGAAACTGATACTGTAAGCTTCAGATACAGTACCAGAGGTCAATCGGCAGACTGAATCATCCCAGTGATACACAGGATTTTGTAATCATTTCACACAAGCATGATGCGTAATCTTTTCCCTTCGCCCCATAGAGTCATTCATGACAAACACACACACACGCATAAATGAACACAATAATGCTTGCATAATCTTCTAAGCACACACAAAAATAAAGATAGAGAGATACTCCTTCGATGGAGAGTTTATTATCTTAACGGAAGAGAACGAAGGACGCATCTCAGAGGAGCCTTCTTGAAATGGTTTGAGGTCACCAGTGGCATGCCACAGGGGGTCTGTTCTGGATCATCACTCTTCCTGATCAATGTGAGTCACATGCCAGAAGAACTGGATTCCTTCCTGATAAATGTCTGTCGATGATACCAGTGTCATGAGGAATGGTATGAGTGAGGAGGATCGCATCAGCTTTCAAACGGACCTAAGAGAACTTCAGAGTTGGCGAGATACTTGTTTGATGAAACTGAACCCAAGTTAATGCAAAGTGATAACGTGAGAGAAAGTCTCGATATGAATATTATCTGGAAGAAGATAAGTTAGACTCTAGTTGCGAGAAGAATCTGTGTGAGAGAGAACATAGCGTTGACTTCGTTCATAACATGTGTCCAGAGTCCTACCTTAAGAAAATATCAGAACTGCGTTTAAAAGTACATTGCAAGGCTACATCATAGAGATTAGTCTTATCAAAGAACTTCTCACTCCAAAGGAATTTACATTTCCCTGCGACTGGAAGGACCGCTGCAATGGGCTGCATAAACCTTTAGAACGGACCTGCGGTAATCATATATATATATATATATATATATATATATATATATATATATATATATATATATATATATATATATATATACATATATATTGCTTTGTCGCTGTCTCCCGCGTTAGCGAGGTAGCGCAAGGAAAAAATGGGCCAACCCACCCACATACACATGTATATACATACACGTCCGCACATGCACATATGCATACCTATACATCTCAATGTATACATATATATACACACACAGACATATACATATATACACATGTACATAATTCATAAGGTCTGCCTTTATTCATTCCCCTCCCCCCTCATGTGCGCGAGGTAGCACTAGGAAAAGACAACAAAGGCCACATTCGTTCACACTCAGTCTCTAGCTGTCATGTTATAACGCACCGAAACCACAGCTCCCTTTCTACATCCAGGCCCCACAGAACTTTCCATGGTTTATCCCGGACGCTTCACATGCCCTGGTTCAATCCACTGACAGCACGTCGACCCTGGTATACCACATGGTTCCAATTTACTCTATTCCTTGCATGCCTTTCACCCTCCTGTATGTTCAGGCCCCGATCACTCAAAATCTTTTTCACTCCATCTTTCCACATCCAATTTGGTCTCCCACTTCTCCTCGTTCCCTCCACCTCTGACACACATATTCTCTTTGTCAATCTTTCCTCACTCATTCTTTCCATGTGACCAAACCATTTCAAAACACCCTCCTCTGCTCTCTCAACCACACTCTTTTTATTTCCACACATGTCTCTTACCCTTACATTACTTACTCGATCAAACCACCTCACACCACATATTGTCCTCAAACATCTCATTTCCAGCACATCCACCCTCCTCCGCACAACTCTATCCATAGCCCACGCCGTGCAACCATATAACATTGATGGAACCACTATTCCTTCAAACATACCCATTTTTGCTTTCCGAGATAATATTCTCGACTTACACACACACACACACACACACACACACACACACACACACACACACACACAGCGACAAAGTATAAAAAAAAAAAAAAAAAAAAAAAATATATATATATATATATATATATATATATATATATATATATATATATATATATATATATATATGTGTGTGTGTGTGACATAATATCTGCCCATGACTCTAGTATAAGTCTGATATGATCCTCCATTCACTGCACTCCAGCATCACCTCTCTCGCTTCTCTCACATTCTGTTTCGCATCGTTCTCGTCCATCGTCACAACATTCAGTCATCTTGATCTTGGTCTTCCCAGTGGACTCATCCCACGTAACATTTTTCTAAATGCCTACTGGGTCCTCTGTTGTCTCCCACTCTCTTTATATATCCAAAGTATTTCTATCTTGCTTTTCTTAATAGCAGACTCGCTGAATAGTTGACCAAGTCTGGTCCTTCTTCATTCCTTACAAAATAACTCCATCTGATGTTTGACATTCTCCGCGGCAATCTTAAATCCAAGGCATCCAGTCTTTCTATTTCGCCGGCAATCAGTGGCTGTCTTGTTGATCAATATAGCGCACCCGACAACACACCCCAAGCTGAATATTCTTAGCTTTGTCCTCAGACTCACCTTTGTCCTGTACATTGGTTTCTTGTCCAGACTGTTCTTGTCCATACGTTTCTTGTGCGCAGCTCGTATTCCCTCACAGCTCTGACCTCTCTTTCGATGTCCTCACTGGGATCCCCGCAAAGCTAAGCTTTAAGGAGCCGTATCATAGTTAGCTTTCCCGTCCGTCCGTTCGTCCATTATCTGGTGTCGATAGAGTAACAACAGGTCCAGGTCCAGGTCCATTAAGATTTGCCACAAAGGTACTTTGGAGAGAGAGAGAGAGAGAGAGAGAGAGAGAGAGAGAGAGAGAGAGAGAGAGAGAGAGAATAAGAAGCGAATCTATTCTGGCCCAATAGGTCTTTGCTTGAACTTTCAGAAGGTTTTCGTGAACATTTGGTTTGTCTGCGTTGATTGAAGATCAACGAGGCGTGACTTATGAACACTTAGCATGTGTGTTTTCCTGGGATACGAAAAGTCCGTAATAAATCTGAGTTCAAAAGATTAAAGGTCTAGGTCACTGCCACGTTAGGTAGATGTGTTCTGTTCCGTACATTAACTTCACTTCTACTGGATGCGATACGTGGTAGTGGTGGTGGTAGTGGTGTATGTGTGTGTGTGTATGCGTGTGCGTGTGTGTGTGAGTGTGTGTGTGTGTGTGTGTGTGTGAGTGTTTCCTTTTAGGGTAAGAAACTTACTATTGATTTTTAAGTCAGAAGGTTAAAAGTTGAGGTTATTTCCACACTTATAGATCATTCTTTTATGAAAAATGAGTTCCAATCCACAGAATGGATAGCATAAAAGAAAAGAAAACTTATGAAAGGTCTTTATATGATATTGAATCTAAAGGTCAAGATCGCAACAGCATATCAAAGAATTTATCATTTCATTAATACAAAATCTCAGAAACTGATATTCTCCCTTTTACTGTATAGTTTCCGAGAATGGCGTTGTCACCAGGCAATAAGCGGGATTCTTACTGATGACCATCCAGCACTGATTATTAAAGTTCTCCGTCGCATGTGATGCGATTACTCTCCCCAGAGACACAAAATGATCTAGTGACCTCAGCTCTGGTAATATCTCGCTAATGAACACTCGTATGATTTCAGGTAAATTCATTGACTTGAAACTTCTTTGTCATGATGTCTTAATTCTCAACGTCGATCCATCGAAAAACAACCGCGTTTTTCCCATCATTTTCCAGGCAAATTCCAGCCTAGGAAAAAACCTTTGGTTCCACCCTGACAACCATTTCCGTATTTCCATTATTCGCCTCATTAATTTGATCAATATGAGCAGTGAAGGAGAGTTTGGGATTGTACGCTAACCGCTCCACCTATTCCTCAGCCCGCTCTCCATTCTCACACCATAAACACACCATCACACCTCTTCCCTAACAGGTGCTGTATTTTCAGAGGCAAATCATAACGCTCTATCTTTTTCCACATTCGTCCTCTCCATCCAGAGTCATAAGCCTTTTCCAGATAAACAGAATGACACATGAAGAGCCATTGACCTCGCATGTTCCAGTTTTCTTTAACTTGCCTTTATGTTAACATTTTCTGTTGTTGACTGTGTTGTTTCTCGAACTACGAATTGGCTGTACATACGAGATAACACCTGAGACGAGGGATACCAGAGGGGGTCAAAACGAAATGAAGCACCGTAGGTGTTATCTGATGAAGCCTGAGAACAGAAAGAAACCATTTATAAGAACAGAGGACTCAGGAGAACGTGAAGAAATCATCTTATTTCGAATTGTAGATAAAGTACTCAGGTGGAGTATGTTCCAGACAGTAAAGTCCAACATATATATATATATATATATATATATATATATATATATATATATATATATATATATATATATATATATATATTTATATATATATATATATATATATATATACATTTTTTTTTTTTTTTTTTGCTTTGTCGCTGTTTCCCGCGTTTGCGAGGTAGCGCAAGGAAACAGACGAAAGAAATGGCCTAACTCACCCCCATACACATGTATATACATACATCCACACACGCAACTATACATACCTACACAGCTTTCCATGGTTTACCCCAGACGCTTCACATGCCCTGATTCAATCCACTGACAGCACGTCAACCCCGGTATACCACATCGCTCCAATTCACTCTATTCCTTGCCCTCCTTTCACCCTCCTGCATGTTCAGGCCCCGATCACACAAAATCTTTTTCACTCCATCTTTCCACCTCCAATTTGGTCTCCCTCTTCTCCTCGTTCCCTCCACCTCCGACACATATATCCTCTTGGTCAATCTTTCCTCACTCATTCTCTCCATGTGCCCAAACCATTTCAAAACACCCTCTTCTGCTCTCTCAACCACGCTCTTTTTTTTTCCACACATCTCTCTTACCCTTACGTTACTTACTCGATCAAACCACCTCACACCACATATATATATATATATATATATATATATATATATATATATATATATATATATATATATATATATATATATATATATATATATGTTACGAAATGAAAATATGTTAGTTGCTTACATTTCTGTGATAGGAGTAAGATACGTACCTTCATTATCATCTTTTAAGACAAAAATTCGTCTATTCGTATCATAATTACCATCACTCATTATCAGAACCACTCTCATCATCACTATCGTCACTATCACCCTCGTTCTCCTTTCTCTATGTAACGTGTCCCCTTTTAATTTATATTTTCCCCTCCTGCTTCTTCTTCTCCCTGTCTTCACCTACTCTTATCTCCCATTACCCCATCCTCAACTGCGCATCAGCACCACCATCATCAGCTTCCTATAACCACTGGCACAACCATCAGCTTCCCATCATTACCACCATCATCTTCAGCTTCCCATCATTACCACCATCATCTTCAGCTTCCCATCATTACCACCATCATCTTCAGCTTCCCATCACCACCACCACATCAGCTTCTTATCCCCAAAGCCACAACCACCCATAATTTTTCCCATCCATTTTACCATCATCATGGTCGCCACCCACCCCATTACCCCTTATCATCAGTACCCATCACCTCTCTGTCACCATCACCATCACATCGGCTTCCCATCACCCCTACCACCATCAGCTTCCCATCATCGCCCTCACTGCTGGTGTTTTCATCGGTAAAGAGAACTACCACAGATTAATAGATGTGGACCACCAGTCATAGCGTCTCCCTCCTGCTGTTTCCCATCAGCCTCTCTCTCTCTCTCTCTCTCTCTCTCTCTCTCTCTCTCTCTCTCTCTCTCTCTCTCTCTCTCTCTCTCTCCTTTTCATCCATGTTCTTTTCTATTTCCTCTTCTCCTCCATACTCAGATCTTTCTATTTCATTAATCTCCCTTTCCTTTAATCTGTTCTTTACCTTTCCTTCCATGTTTCTCACGCTGTTCCTTTCCCATTTTTGAGTAGCTAAATCTCAAAGAAGGGCAAATCTAGTTACGAGGACTCCGAAAACCCACAAGCATTTGACCAATTGGAAACCAGATTGACAGACATCGCTCCAATCTTGCGGGTTTAGATTTATTATGGAATGCTCAAGTGATTTAAAGACGGGAAATCTTCCACAATATTTGAGAGAACTACTAATACATAGATTGCCAAAAGAGATATGTCACAAAAAAGGTATGAGGGTGGAGGTATGCCTTAAATAATGATGATTGGCCTAAAGAAAAATATCAGTATTTATACTACTTATACTTCGAGGGCTATAACTCAGTCCATAAAGGAATGACTTATGCAGCATATTTCGTTAAAGACCAGGCCTCTGTTAGGACATCTGTCCACTACCGACGTCTCCGGGAAAAGTGCATTACAGTCATATTTGCACCACCAGTCTGTGCTGTGAACCCTTCCTCAGTAATCAGGCGAAGTGAGCCTCGCTCTGGGTTTGCTGCGCGTCGAGACACTCCTACCACGTTACACTGTTCTGTTTACATGCAGGACCTGTGTGCATCTTACTGTGTTGCGATGCATGAAAAATTGAAATAGCAGGTCAACCTTATTCCATAAATTCTTAAGAGACATGAACAACCTGCAAAGTTGAATTACATGGACTGAGTAAAAGTTACAATCTACAGACCAAGATTAGCCACGACAGAAAGTCAATCTTTACATTATTCAGAGAGAGCAAGATGCTGGTTTTCATGACATACCATCACACTGAGGCGCTGAAGATACGAAAAGAGTGTCGCTTCTTTTACATGACTCTGTAGCTTTAGTTATAGTGGTACAAGGGTCTGTAAAGAGCTTAAGGTCTGTCTTCTGTGACCTCGAGGGATCTTGGAAAGAAAAACTCTGACCTTAGGATAACAATTGCTAAATATTGAAATGTTGGAATTCCTGTATTCATAGCCATCCTCCAGTTCTCAGAGATGTATGTGTCTTTTGCTTGCGTCCTTTAACTGCTGGTGAATAACGGGAATGGTGGGGCAGGCTTGGAATTAATTGAAATGTTCCATCATGGTTGGTCGCTGAGGGTCGAGAGAGCGAGCAATTTCATACTTGGGGGAGACCGTTTCTTCCTGAAGATGAAGGTAACATTCTCTAAGAAACGTATTAAAGTCTTCTAGAAAAAATTTCCTGAAAGTTTTAGCAATATTATGAAAAAGAGTTTCCTCCTCACAGTCGAGGGGAGGCAGGCCTGGTCCTTTAGTATTACTTACGTAACCCCAGGAAAGACGACTAACGTGAAATATTCTTGCCGTCAGACTCCTCTTGTAATTCAATATCCACAAGCTGTCCAAAGATATTTTCTCGTAACCGTGTCTTTTTAAAGGCAATCTCCTCTCCCAAGGTCAGCCTCTGCTTTCTCACATATGTTGCTGAGATCAAAGGGTTTGAAAACATTCGACCCGTCCTCCACTCCGGCCTCGGTGTCAGGTACAAGCTCAGCAAAACCTCTGTCTTTTACTTACCTCTCTCTGTTCTTGAGGGTACATTGGATGGGTGAAAATGTGTCATCATGTCTGCCATGTGCTTAACGCACCATATGGACATCAGCTTAAAACGAAGAATGTAAAAGATGTGTCCATCTAATGTTTACCCATGTGATTTTCGTGCTGAGCATGGGAATAACTTGTCTCTGTCATATGTCTTTTACCAAAGAGTGAAAGTAATTCTCGTGTGTGTGTGTATATATATATATATATATATATATATATATATATATATATATATATATATATATATATATATATATATATATATTCCAATGAGTCCACGGGGAAAATGAAACACGATAAGTTCCCAAGTGCACTTTCGTGTGATAATCACAGCATCAGGGGAGACACAAGAGAGAAATGTAAGTCAGTTGATATACAACGAAGAGACGAAGCTAGGACGCCATTTCATAAACATGCGATTGTCGAAAGTGCACTCGGGAGCTTATGTTGTTTCATTTTCCCCGTGGACTCATAGGAATATATATCTATGTAATTGTGATCTTTTCCAATATATATATATATATATATATATATATATATATATATATATATATATATATATATATATATATATATATATATATATATATATATTCTCTCTCTCTCTCTCTTTTTTCCATTTACAGAGAAAATATAAAGCTTGCTGCTGCTGCTGCTAGCCATTGCTAGTCTCTTTGAGCGGCTCGCCTTTGACTTTTCGAACTCTATCTTTTTCCCTGTTTCTTTTGCCTCTTTAGCATCAAGTTCCCTAAAGATCACCTGTACCAGACCGTAATTACCATCAATGGCAGATTTTGCGTGACCCATCAGAGCACCATGATCGCAGAAGTCATTTGGGTTCTCGAGGACATTCTAGTATGCCTGAGAGATATTACAGGTTCTAACTTCCTATGGCCACTGATTATCATGTGTAAAAAGACATTAAAAACTAACGTAATAAATCAAAACGGTACACGTATATAATGCAAGGTATAGAAGCATTAGCAATATATGAAACAAAATGAAAGCGATTATGGAACTGAATTAAACATACATAGTCTGCGAGCACTAAGTTTGAGGTTTGAAGTGTAGATCTGAGTGACGTACTTTTGACAGGATGCTAACCCCTTCATCATTATGTATCAACATATGAGGCTACATGACCATATGTCACACACAGGCTAAAAACTAAACTCGAATGTAAAACCTAACCAAGGCGTGGCGGCGGGTGGGAACGTGGATGCCGAACGCAGCAGAGCAAAGCTTCCTCTACTTCGTTAAAATGTGCACTAAAAAGGCATTGGACTGAACGCCAACCCATAATTCTACAGAGAGAAGCTTCATGAATGGAGGCGGCCATTTGCAGAACGTCCCTATTCATGGCTTCCCGTTGGTAAACCCTTTTTTGGTACTCAGGATTTCCTTTAATCTCTTCCTATGCCAACTTTTTTTTCCGCCATATCGGGCATTCAACTTTCCCACAGCGTAACACCTAATTCACAAAGCTACCTGAATTAATTTCCCTTTCGCCTTTGAACCATTTTCCGTCTATATCATCAGCCTGAACTGTCTGTACCCTCTCTTTACTGAGCCTCCTGCTCATCCCGTTACTCCATTTTCTTCTCCTTCAATCCACAGGTTGGAGGGCTACATCAGGAGAGGCATGAGAGCCGAGGGTTCGATCTTCTGGGCGCGTTGGGAATTGCTCAGATGTTCACATTAATTAATTTTATTCCTCGTCCCGCTGTGTTTTATCGACCCCGACCGCCAGGTTCACCTCCGTGCCTCCCAACCCTCACGAAGCTCCTGCCCCATCTCCTTCACCCCCTTTTTTCTATGTCTGTCTATCTATTTATCTATCTATCTGTTATCTGTCTATCTATCTATCCATCTATCTATCTGTTTCTCTGTCTCTCTGTCTGTCTATTCATCTTTCTATCTACCTATCACCTATCTATCTATCTATCTGTCTATCTGTCTATCTATCTAGCTATCCATCTATCTATCTATCTATCTATCTGTCTATCTATCTGTCTGTCTATCTATCTATCTACCTATCTGTCTATCTATCTATCCCTCTTTTTCTCCGTTTGTTTTCTTTATCATTGTGTGTGTGTGTGTGTGTGTGTGTGTGTGTGTGTGTGTGTGTGTGTGTGTGTGTGTGCATAATTATAATTCCTGTGTTACTGGGAGAGAGTTCTACACTCGAGTCTTGCCCCGTCTCTTAACCTTGCATGTATATACCGTGTCTTTACACACACACACACACACACACACACACACACACACAAAGGACTGTGTGTGTGTGTGTGTGTGTGTGTGTGTGTGTGTGCGCGTGATTGTGTTCAGTAGAAATAAGTATTTCGAATAATCTATTGGTGTTACCGGGTTCCACCTGATAGAAGTTACACCGTAACTAATAAGTCATCTTTGATGAAACTGCATCACTGGGAGTAGAGTCTTATCAAGTAAATCCTCATTCCAAAGGAGTTTCCATTGACTTGCTACTGGAAGTAGGGCAGCCTTGCTCTGCAGGAACCCTTAAGAAATAATCGAATAACACCAGGATTCTTTGAAAATGTTGCTGGGGTCATTACGTATGAAAATATATAGTAACCCATTTGTATTGTACGTGGAGGGAGTTCTACACTCGTGGGGTCCCATCTCTTGAACCGTGTCTGTTGTCATACAACTTAATAAACTATTGTATACTCTCCACAGTCAGTGTCTCCTCATGCAGTATATTCCATTCATCAATTGCACTGTCCTTTGGTTACACTATCTCTACGTCTTTGGAAAAACTATTTGTTATGTTATCAATCTGGTCTGAAAATCTAAAGGTTTTTATGAGGTCACCCCTGACCCTTGTCTCTTCCGTGGTGGGCCTCTCACCTTTCCCTGTGATTCATCTCCCTGAATTCAGGAATAATCTTTGTTGCGCTCCCTCGAACCTTCTCTATTAGTTCTTTGTTCTTGTATGGGTGCGAAAATCAAACGTCAGGAGCATATTCTTATTTTGGCCTCATGTAGGATGCGAGCAGCTTCCTGAATATCTCCTTATCTATGAACGTAAATGAAATTCTAGCATTTGCCAGCTGAAAGTTGGTATTCTTACGTATTCTCCCAAGGTGGGATTCTGGTGACAGGTCAGAGACAATGTCGGCTCCCAAGTCTCCTTCACAGATGCCTGCAAGATGATGTTCATATCGAAGCTTTATGTGTATGTGTGCGTGTGTGTCTGTGTGTGTGTCTGTGTGTGTGTGTGGGGGGGGGGGGGGGAGGGAAGCATGTTCCTGTTCAACGCATGCAAATGTATATAACACTGATTTCCAGTGTGACATCATACAACAACCATGATATACTTCTCTCCCATTATCCTGCGTCATCAAAGCTGATTTAGCCTCTCAGAACAGAGTACGTGGTACATTGCATCATCTCGATGATGTCAAGCAGATATCCTACTATACCTCCAAGTAGATAGATTACAGTAACCGAGTGTACTCATCAGATCGTGAAAAATGCTATTGGAATAATCAACTCATCCAAGTGAAGTAGATTTCACTTTTCAGATCACAGTCAATGTTTCATTACACAGAACTCATTGAGCAATACGATACGACCCTTGAGCACGAAGGTACGGCCCCTGGATGAGATGAATCAGGTCACAGGTTACGTCATTATATCCAAGGTCATGCTGTCGTGCGGAAGGGTCGTTCCGTCGTGCGCAAGGGTCGTTCCGTCGTGCGCAAGGGTCGCAGCTTCATGTTCAAGGAGTTAATGATTATTAGGTATTCATTAGCGTTAATTATCCATTATTGTCGCCAAGATGTCTTCTTTAGTCATCCTCCTCTTGCTTTTATGTACCATCCTCCTCCGTCCCTCATATTTTCACATCTGCACATCCATGCATCCTCAGTTCCACTTTCACACCTTCACACTCGCGTATTGTCTGTTTCCACTCCACTTCGTCTCACACCTGCACACCCATGTATCCGCACTTCCACTCCATCTCACACCTGCACACCCATGTATTCTCACCTCCACTCCCTCTTACACCTGCACACCCATGTATTCTCAGTTCCACTTCTTTCATACCTGCTAATCACTGTATCCTTCCGTGCCATGGACACTTACACCTGTACACCCGTATATCCTCAGTCTCACACGCTACTACACCGGCACACGTCCACTTCTCCTCAGCACCATTCCCTCTAATACTTGCTCACATTTGTCTTACTCGTATCACATGGATAGTAATCACACACACACACACACCACACACACACACATACACACACACACACACACACACACACACACAACACAAACACAGTTTGCCTACCATAGAAGAAAGAAGAGGGAGGAGGGACCTGAAAACAACTTTTAAGGCTTTTAACCAAGTTGATGACGTAGACCGTAGGCAGATGAGGAACCTAACATGAAATCAAGCAAGAGACTTGTTAAGATAAACTATATAGTATGAGTGGCTACATGAACAGAATAAACTTACAGTGGATGTCTTAAATGTAAACAGCATACTGAGGTTTAAAAGGTTGTACGACACACCCAAGGGTGCAAAACTCCCTCTCCGTACAATCCAAATGAAAAATTACACACACACACACACACACACACACACACACACACACACACACACACACTACCCTACACCCAATGACAAATCCTTCCCAACCCACCACCAGGGATACTCTCTCATAAGAGCACCTAATCTCACACCCAATTACATACACCCACCTATTACTACACCCCAGCACCCTCCTCCGCACTCCTACACTATCCCACATAACCATTCCCCAAGTCTTTACTTCCAGAGGCTGCTCTCCAGGGCAGATTACACAGCTTGGCGACGGCAGCCATTGGGAATTATGAAGCCCAAGATGTAGTTGTGGACGGCGGGGTGATGAGGAGACGTGGCCCGGCTTATCCCAGAACTCTGATGGATTCTTGATTACCTCTCTTTGTTAGCTCCTGAGGGTGCCTTGCTTTGTTGAGGGCAAGGAGGGGTAGGGCTGGTGACTGAGACGGTAATGCATGTGCTGTTGGTACGTTCTTGGGGTGGTGATGGGCTATGGTGGTAGCTGTGGTCGAGGCAGTTTACGAGTGCCTCTCTATCCCCGCCAACCTCCTCCCGTCCCCTTTTGGTTTTCGTATGGCTTTATTTGAGAGTCGTGGTCTGCGGGTGCCAGAGCACCTGTCGTCTAGTGATGTTTGTCTGTGTCAGGAACAGTTGATGTTTTGGTTTGTGTCGTCTAGAGATGTTGGTCGGTGTTGTGGTTTCTGAGCGTCGTCGACTCTGCTTTGTGTTGTGTGCGAGCGTGACTTCTTGTAGGGCGGTTTATGATCTAATTATTCCTGCAATTTTCCTCCCTTGAATTAATCTTATAACTTTGTTTTGCTATTAAATCGTGTGAAATAAGAATAATGCTCTCAGGAAGTTGATTCTAGCCATTACTGAGGATAGATTATTAACGAGAAAATAAGCACATCAAAGCCTCAAACTTGAATGATCCTAAGCGAACATCACATACACCCACTGGAAGGCAGTATCCCATCAGACGTAGTTCTCCTGAGTCACCGTCCCATCCACACAGTAAACTTACACAAGAAGATAAGTTCTGCTGCCTTTTGTGTCTCAAGGCAATATCTCAACTTTGTACCTGACCAAATGACAAGAGAATTCTTTTCTATTCAGCGAAACACAATAATATTCGCTAGCTCCTGGACTCCTTGCATCAACTGAACCCAACTTCCTCCCCACTCCCTCCCCAGCCCTACCCACAGACGTGTTTGAGAACCTGATAAAATTGTCCTATTTGTGTGGCTTAGCTCGCTGTACTTGGACATTCCCGGCAACTGATAACATTACAGAATAGATTTTGTTGCTGACAAACTTCATAGCTGTTTCATTTCCAACAGCTACGTCTCTCCTGTATACACTGCACGTAATCAAATATGCTTTGACCTGAGTTTCAGGTCATACCCAGCAATCACTCAGGAATTACTCATGACACACATATCTAGACCTGCTTCTGAGAACGTTGCTTTCAAGTCTTGTCAATCATTAAACGAATACTTGAAGCGTAATAATCGCTGAGAAGACGGTAGTCACGAAGAATAAAACAGTGCAATGTCACTTTAGTAATCATTAATCATTTTTTTATACTCTATGATAGACTAAAGGAAGAGCAGATGGTCCAACCCATCTTGTTGCTGTCCTCGGTATCATATTAACAATTTTCCTCTTTTCATTTTTTTAGACTCGGATGAGGCTGGAACAGCCCAGTTGCTGATGTCGTTGACGAATCATCAACGGAACCATTCCACGAAGCATCTTGGGATAAAGTAAGTACATTACCTTGTTCCTGGTTGTAACGATGAAACTTTCTCTTCTACCTTAAACAAAGCTTCTCAGACGGTCACATTCATAAGGTGAGTTAGGCAATCCAGCTGTAGGTTGTCAGACAGGACCTCTATTTTAGTCTCATTCTCAGTTATTATCATTTGTAAAACTTCATACATTACATGCATGGCAATACTCACTCTCTTTTTTACACAAGTATTATCCAGTGAAGCTGTAGTGAGTGGTACAAGAGTTGCCAAACGTGTTAGCAGGAGGAGAGTCGTCTCACATTTTCCTTCTTCCATAAATAACTACTTAACACATAAACAGATTAGAGTGTTGTGAATGTCCCACTAACCATGGAACTCCTGATAACTTGGTCTCGCAACACACTCTTCCTTCACTCATTCCCTCAGTCAAGAAATGTAGTGGACAACCCTATCCCTTTACCGAGAACATCCAGGTCAGAGAAGATTGAACATTTTTTGGTGAATTCGAAGAGCCTTGCTGCTCGAAATTTAATGAGCCGTTGATGGGGATCAATCGAGACAAAGCCACAAGAAAAATACACCACTTTCTTATAGCTCTAAAATCAGTGCCCTAGAGATATTGATGACCTTACTGAAATAGCGGAGGTAATTGCCTTTATTGATGCATATATGCGTATGAAAAAAAGTTATGATGATGCAATCACGAAAACCTGCCGTGAAATTCGGCGCCTTTTTCAATCTGCCGCAGCCACGCAAGCTGGGCAATTTCTTGAGGCAGCTCCGAACGGTGTAAACACTGCCATCAGTGATGCAGATCGCTCTCTACCACGACCTGCCGTACTACCTCACTTGGCGGTTTAGTCTAAGCGTTATCTCTCGTGTCTCATGGCTTATGTGTGTCGCATTTTGTGAGAATCTTGGTTTGTGGATGACTTGGCCTGTGATCAATCATGATGGTGTGTGTCTACTGTTGGATGTGGTTGTTATTTTTTGTGATGTCTCATTTTTTGAGTGTGCGAATGCTTTTGATTTTGTCTACCTTGGTTAGAAAGGGCTCCATTCATCTGTGTTCTTCATCAACGCATTCCTAAATGAGCTATACCACAAAAAACACTTTCGCACCACACAAACGCACTCGCACCACACACACAACACACACTCTCTCTCTCTCTCTCTCTCTCTCTCTCTCTCTCTCTCTCTCTCTCTCTCTCTCTCTCTCTCTCTCTCTGTTTTGTAGCTACATATGTTTGTCGTGATATAACGATGGTTCATGTCCGGAGATTAGATAGGAGAGCGTGAATCGTGTTTGTCAGGGAATATAATTTCACGATAGGAGTATGTTTAGTGAGGTGGTATTTAAGACTGTGTTAGTAGAATGATAGTTTAGTGCTTGTCGGTTTATTTCAGTGATTGTGTGTGTCTTTTGTCAGTGCCATGTGTGTTCGAGGTAGGGGGAATTGGTGAGCAGAGGTTACTGAAGTGAGAAGCAGGGGTAAGATTTTTATTTCTATTTAGGGGATGGCGATTAC
Source organism: Panulirus ornatus (assembly GCF_036320965.1). Taxonomy (NCBI): domain Eukaryota; kingdom Metazoa; phylum Arthropoda; class Malacostraca; order Decapoda; family Palinuridae; genus Panulirus; species Panulirus ornatus. The sequence goes on along the minus strand of NC_092261.1, from coordinate 18,115,861 downwards.
TTGTTGTAAAGAACTGAGATAGGACTGAACTAGGAGAATCTTTGTTTCATCGTGTATGTGTTGAGCATTTGTGGTTGCTAGGTAGTTACTGGTTGTTCTGAGCGCTCCATTTTGCTTTTGAGTGGTTGGAAGACCAAGCAGGTAAGGCATAATTTAGGCCTATAGGGTGGCGCGGATGAATTGTTTGTAGGGGATGCTAAAGGATTCCTTTTCTTGTTCAAATGCGGTCTCATTTAGCGTTCCGGGGGCGCATTTAGTTTGTGTATTGCTTGTGCGTTGATGTTATTAGTCTAGGGAGTGAATGTCATGTGTGTATGTCGTATGTGATGCCTATAATGATTAGCACTTTCCGTAACGTAAGTCGAAGCCAGGCACCCATTTATCGATCTGACCCCAAGGGAAAAATAAACAGCTAGGTTGGTTGCGGGCCGACTGCTCATCCTAAGGCTCGAACTCCTAGCGGGCCTGTTCGTGAATCACAGACAGCTTCACTAACCATTGCACCACTGAAACCTATAACACCAATATATGACTCATTTCTCATTACTGTCTCCCTCACTTTCCTACCTGTTTTCAAACTCTTTCCAGACCCTCAACTACTCTTTTCTTCATACTTTAAAGTTTCATTGTCTTTTTTTTTTTCTGTTTCACGTCCATTTGTTACCTATTAACTTTATTGATAATTTTTCCACCTGGGAAATTAATTTCCTTGCTTTTGATATGAATCTTATAATCGTCTTCATCACTTAGATTATTCATTTATATTGTACAGGCCAGAACTGTACAGCTAAACATGAGTGTGTGGATGGAAAATTAATTGCACTGCCGTAACTGTACAGGTCAACTGAGGGAAAAACCTCAGCTAGTGTAATACAACAATTTATCTCCTTCCTGTCTATCTCATTACCATTTTGTTTCATGCTCGGATATTAAACCTAGTTTTAAAATGAAGCATTATCCATCCCACTTTCATAAAACATACATACCTCCATGCAGGAGTCCCGGGTTCGCGCCTGGCTGTTGGAGGTTTGTGTGTTCTGTGAAAGTGCGTGTTCATATGCACTATATTCGTATTCATAAGCCTCCGTGTTGTACTGTTGGATTTTGTAAAATTCTATCTGCTGGTAGTGTGAGCCTAATGCGACTTCACCAATGTGAGACGAAGGGTATTCGATTACGTAGTATTCGCATAGCTACTGTATTTCCCTACTAGGGGACGATCATAGCCTAGCGGCAGCCGTCCCGACTGCCACGCAGGGGTCCTGGGATGTGGGTTCGAGCCTGGCTGTTTGAGGTTTGTATGAGATATGTATATATATTTTTTTTTTTTTTTTTTTTTTTTGCTTTGTCGCTGTCTCCCGCGTTTGCGAGGTAGCGCATGGAAACAGACGAAAGAAATGGCCCAACCCACCCCCATACACATGTATATACATACGTCCACACACGCAAATATACACACCTACACAGCTTTCCATGGTTTACCCCAGACGCTTCACATGCAGTGATTCAATCCACTGACAGCACATCAACCCCGGTATACCACATCGCTCCAATTCACTCTATTCCTTGCCCTCCTTTCACCCTCCTGCATGTTCATGCCCCGATCACACAAAATCTTTTTCACTCCATCTTTCCACCTCCAATTTGGTCTCCCTCTTCTCCTCGTTCCCTCCACCTCCGACACATATATCCTCTTGGTCAATCTTTCCTCACTCATTCTCTCCATGTGCCCAAACCATTTCAAAACACCCTCTTCTGCTCTCTCAACCACGCTCTTTTTATTTCCACACATCTCTCTTACCCTTACGTTACTTACTTGATCAAACCACCTCACACCACACATTGTCCTCAAACATCTCATTTCCAGCACATCCATCCTCCTGCGCACAACTCTATCCATAGTCCACGCCTCGCAACCTTACAACATTGTTGGAACCACTATTCCTTCAAACATACCCATTTTTGCTTTCCGAGATAATGTTCTCGACTTCCAGACATTCTTCAAGGCTCCCAGAATTTTCGCCCCCTCCCCCACCCTATGATCCACTTCCGCTTCCATGGTTCCATCCGCTGCCAGATCCACTCCCAGATATCTAAAACACTTCACTTCCACCAGTTTTTCTCCATTCAAACTCACCTCCCAATTGACTTGACCCTCAACCCTACTGTACCTAATAACCTTGCTCTTATTCACATTTACTCTTAACTTTCTTCTTTCACACACTTTACCAAACTCAGTCACCAGCTTCTGCAGTTTCTCACATGAATCAGCCACCAGCGCTGTATCATCAGCGAACAACAACTGACTATATATATATATATATATATATATATATATATATATATATATATATATATATATATATATATATAGTATAAATAGATAGATAGATAGATAGATCATTTCTTATTATACATAGTTGCTGTCTCCCGCATTAGAGAGGTAACTCAAGGAAACAGACGAAAGAATGGCCCAACCCACCCACATATAAATGCCCACACACGCACATATACATACCTATACATTTCAACGTATACATACATATACATACACACACATATACATATATACACATGTACATATTCATACTTGCTGCCTTCATCCATTTCTGTCGCCACTCCGCCACACATGAAATGGCAACCCGCTCCCCCCGCGTGCATGCGAGGAATCTCTAGGAAAAGACAACAAAGGCCATATTCGTTCACACTGTTTCTAGCTGCCATTTGTAATACACCGAAACCACAGCTCCCTTTCCACATCCAGGCCCCCACAGAACTTTCCACGGTTTACCCCAGATGCTTCACATGCCTTGGTTCAATCCATTGACAGCACGTCGACCCCGATATACCGTATCGTTCCTATTCATTCTATTCCTTGCACGCCTTTCACTCTCCTGTATGTTCATGCCCCGATCGCTCAAAATCTTTTCCACTCCACCTTTCCACTTTCATTTTGGTCTCCCGCTTCTCCTCGTTCCGTCCACCTCTGACACATGTATCCCCTTTGTCAATCTTTTCACACTCATTCTCTCTATGTTACCAAACCATTTCAATATAGTCTCTTCTGCTATCTCAACCACACTTTTATTACCACACATCTCTCTTACCCTTTCATTACTTACTCGATTAAACCACCTCACAACACATATTGTCCTAAAACATCTCATTTCCAACACATCTACCCTCCTCCGCGAAACCGTATGAATATCACATGCCTCACAACCATATAACATTGTTGGAACCACTGTTCCTTCAAACATACCCATTTTTGCCCTCCGAGATAATGTTCTCGCCTTCCACACATTTTTCATCGCTAACAGAACCTTCGCCCTCTCCCCCACCCTGTGACTCACTTCCGCTTCCATTGTTCCATCCGCTGCTAAATCCGCACCCAGATATCTAATTACTTCACTTCCTCCATTTTTTCTCTATTCAAACTTACCTTCCAATTGACTCGTCCCTCAACCCTACCTGTACTTAATAACCTTGCTCTTATTCACATTTATTCTCAGCTTTCTTCTTTCACACATTTTACTAAGCTCAGTCACAAGCTTCTGCAGATTCTCACCCGATACAGCCACCAGTTCTGTATCAACAGCAAACAACAACTGACTCACTTCCCAAGCCCTCTCATCCACAACAGACTGCATACTTGCCCCTCTCTCCAAAACTCTTGCATTCACCTCCCTAACAACTCCATCCATAAACAAATCAAACAACCATGGAGACATCACGTACCCCTTCCGCAAACCAACCTTCGCCGGGAACCGATCACTTTGCTCTATTCGTATTCGTACACATGCCTTACATCCTCGATAAAAACTTTTCACTGCTTCTAACAATTTGCTTCCCACACCTTATACTCTTAATACCTTCCACAGGGCATCTCCATCAGCTCTATCATATGCCTTCTCCAGATCCATAAATGCTACATACAAATCCATCTGTTTCCCTAAGTATTTCTCACATACATTCTTCAAAGCAAACACCTGATCCACACATCCTCTACCACTTCTGAAACCACACTGCTCTTCCCCAGTCTGATGCTCTGTACATGCGGCTCAATCAATACCTTCCCATATAGTTTCTCGAGAATAATCAACAAACTTATACCTCTGTAATTTGAACGCTTACCTTTATCCCTTCTGCCTTTACACACTGCCACTAAGCATGCATTCAGCCAATCCTCAGGCACTTCATCATAAACCATACATACACTGAATATTCATACCAACCAGTCAACAGCACAGTCACCTTCTTTTTTAATAAATTCCATTGCAATACCATCCAAACCCGCCGACTTGCCGGCTTTCATCTTCCGCAAAGCTTTTACTACCTCTTTTCTGTTTACCAAACCATTCTCCCTGACCCTCTCACTTCGCACGCCACCTCGACCAAAACACCCTATATCTGCCTCTCTCTCATCACTTTATTTACCTCCTTCCAAAACATCTTTTTATTCTCCCTAAAATGTAACGATCCTATCTCACCCCAACTCTCATTCGTCCTCTTTTTCACCTCTTGCACCTTTCTCTTGATCTCCTGCCTCTTTCTTTTATACATCTCCCAGTCATTTGCACTGTCACTAACAATTTTGATTCTTTATCCCACCACTCACTACCCTTTCTAATGTGCACACCTCCCACCTTTCTCATGCCACTGTCATCTTTTGCGCAAGCCATCACTGCTTCCCTAAATACATCCCATTCCTCCCCCACTCCACTTACGTCATTTGCTCTCACCTTTTTCCATTCTGCACTCAGTATCTCCTGGTACTTCCTCACACAAGTCTCCTTTCCAGGCTCACTTCCTCTCACCACTATCTTTACCCCAACATTCTCTCTTTTTCTGAAAACCTCTACAGATCTTCACCTTCGCCTTCACAAGACAATGATCAGACATCCCTCCAGTTGCCCCTCCCAGCACATTAACATCTAAAAATCTCTCTTTCACGCGCCTATCAATTACTACCTAATCCAATAACGCTCTCTGGCCATCTCTCCTACTTACATACGTATACTTATGTATATCTCTCTTTTTAAACCAGGTATTCCCAATCACCAGTCCTTTTTCAGCACACAAATCTACAAGCTCTTCACCATTTCCATTTACAACACTAAACACCCCATGTACACCAGTTATACCCTCATATGCCACATTACTCACCTTTGCATTCAAATCGCCCGTAACTATAACCCGGTCTCGTGCATCAAAGCTGCTAACACACTTCCCTAAAGCACTTGCCTCTCATGATCTTTCTTCTCATGACCAGATGCATAGGCACGAATAATCACCCATCTATCTCCATCCACTTTTAGTTTTACCCATATCAATATAAAGTTAACTTTCTTACACTCTATCACTTCGGAACGAGACTTGTGTGAAGAAGTACCAGGAGAGACTGAGTGTAGAATGTAAAGAGGTGAGAGCAAAGGACGCAAGGGGAGTGGGGGAGGAATGGTATGTATTTAAGGAAGCAGTGATGGCTTGCGCAAACGATGCTTATGCCATGAGAAATATGGGAGGTGGGCAGATTAGAAAGGGTAGTGAGTGGTGGGATGAAGGGGTAAGGTTATTAGTGGAAGAGGAGGGAGAGGCATTTGGACGATCTTTTCAAGGAAATTGTGCAGGCAGGAGGTCAAGAGAAAAGGTGCAAGAGGTGAAAATGAGAGCAAATGAGAGTTGGGGTGAGAGAGTATCATTAAATTTTAGGGAGAATAAAAAGATGGTTGTTTAATTTGTTTATGGATGGGGTTGTTAGGGAGGTAAATGCAAGAGTTTTGGAAAGAGGGGCAAGTATGAAGTCTGTTGGGGATGAGAGAGCTTGGGAAGTGAGTCAGTTGTTGTTCGCTGATGATACAGCGCTGGTGGCTGATTCATGTGAGAAACTGCAGAAGCTGGTGACTGAGTTTGGTAAAGTGTGTGAAGAAGAAAGTTAAGAGTAAATGTGAATAAGAGCAAGGTTATTAGGTACAGTAGGGTTGAGGGTCAAGTCAATTGGGAGGTGAGTTTGAATGGAGAAAAACTGGTGGAAGTGAAGTGTTTTAGATATCTGGGAGTGGATCTGGCAGCGGATGGAACCATGGAAGCGGAAGTGGATCATAGGGTGGGGGAGGGGGCGAAAATTCTGGGGGCCTTGAAGAATGTGTGGAAGTCGAGAACATTATCTCGGAAAGCAAAAATGGGTATGTTTGAAGGAATAGTGGTTCCAACAATGTTGTATGGTTGCGAGGCGTGGGCTATGGATAGAGTTGTGCGCAGGAGGATGGATGTGCTGGAAATGAGATGTTTGAGGACAATGTGTGGTGTGAGGTGGTTTGATCGAGTGAGTAACGTAAGGGTAAGAGAGATGTGTGGAAATAAAAAGAGCGTGGTTGAGAGAGCAGAAGAGGGTGTTTTGAAGTGGTTTGGGCACATGGAGAGAATGAGTGAGGAAAGATTGACCAAGAGGATATACGTGTCGGAGGTGGAGGGAACGAGGAGAAGAGGGAGACCAAATTGGAGATGGAAAGATGGAGTGAAAAAGATTTTGTGTGATCGGGGCCTGAACATGCAGGAGGGTGAAAGGAGGGCAAGGAATAGAGTGAATTGGAGCGATGTGGTATACCGGGGTTGACGTGCTGTCAGTGGATTGAATCAAGGCATGTGAAGCGTCTGGGGTAAACCATGGAAAGCTGTGTAGGTATGTATATTTGCGTGTGTGGACGTATGTATATACATGTGTATGGGGGGTGGGCCATTTCTTTCGTCTGTTTCCTTGCGCTACCTCGCAAACGCGGGAGACAGCGACAAAGTATAATAAATAAAATAAATAAAAAAGATGTTTTGGAAGGAGGCAAATAAAGTGCGTAAGACAAGAGAACAAATGGGAACATCGGTGAAGAGGGCTAATGAGGAGGTAATAACAAGTAGTGGTGATATGAGAAGGAGATGGAGTGAGTATTATGAAGGTTTGTTGAATATGTTAGTTATAGAGTGACAGGTATAGGGTGTTTTGGTCGAGGTGGTGTGCGAAATGAGAGGGTCAGGGAGAATAGTTTGGTAAACAGAGAAGAGGTAGTGAAAGCTTTGCGGAAGATTGAAGCCGGCAAGGCGGCGGGTTTGGATGGTATTGCAGTGGGATCTGTTAAGAATGGAGGTGACTGTTGTTGGCTGGTTGGTGAGGATATTCACTGTATGTATGGTTCATGGTGAAGTGCCTGAGGATTGGTGGAATGCATGCATAGTGCAGTTATACAAAGGCAAAGGGGATAAAGGTGAGCGTTCAAATTACAGAGGTGTAAGTTTGTCGATTATTCCTGGGAAATCATATGGGAGGGTACTGATTGAGAGGATGAATGCATGTACATAGCATCAGACTGGGGAAGAGCAGTGTGGTTTCAGAAGTGGTAGAGGATGTGTGGATCAGGTTTTCTCAAGAATGTATAAGAGAAATATTTAGGAAAACAAATGGATTTGTATGTAGCATTTATGAAACTGGAGAAGGCATATGGTAGAGTTGATATAGATGCTCTGTGGAAGGTATTAAGAATATATGGTGTGGGAGACAAGTTGCTTGAAGCAGTGAAAAGTTTTTATCGAGGATGTAAGGCATGTGTACGAGTGGGAAGAGAGGAAAGTTATTGGTTCCCAGTGAATGTCGGTTTGCGGCAAGGGTGTGTGATGTCTCCATGGTTGTTTAATTTGTTTATGGATGGGGTTGTTAGGAAAGTGAATGCAAAAGTTTTGGAGAGACAGGCAAGTATGCAGTCTGTTGTGGATGAGAGGGCTTGGGAATGGAGTCAGTTGCTGTTCGCTGGTGATACAGCGCTGGTTGCTGATTCGGGTGAGAAACTACAGAAGCTGGTGACTGAGTTTGGTAAAGTGTGTGAAAGAAGAAAGCTGAGAGTAAATGTAAATAAAAGCAAGGTTATTATGTACAGTAGGGTTTAAGGACAAGTCAATTGGAAGGTAAGTTTGAATGGAGAAAAACTGGAGGAAGTGAAGTGTTTTAGATATCTGAGAGCGGATTTAACAGCGGACGGAACCATGGAAGAGGAAGTGAGACACAGGGTGGGGGAGGGGGCGAAGGTTCTGAGGGCTTTGAAGAATGTGTGGAAGGTGAGAACATTATCTCGGAAAGCAAAAATGGGTATGTTTGAAGGAATAGTGGTTCCAACAATGATATATAGTTGCGAGGCGTAGGCTACAGATGGGGTTGTTCGGAGGAGGATGGATGTGTTGGAAATGAGATGTTTGAGGACAATATGTGGTGTGAGGTGGTTTGATCGAGTAAGTAATGGAAGGGTAAGAGAGATGTGTATTCATGAAAAGAATGTAATTGAGAAAGCAGAAGAGGATGTATTGAAATGGTTTGGTCACACGGAGAGAATGAGTGATGAAAGATTGACAAAAAGGATATATGTGTCAGAGGTGGAGGGAACGAGAAGTGGAAGACCAAATTGAAGGTGGAAGGATGGAGTGAAAAATTTTTAGCGATCGGGGCTTGGACGTGCCGGAGGGTGGAAGGCGTGCAAGGAATAGAGTGATTTGGAACGATGTGGTATACCGGTGTCGACGTGCTGTCAATGGATTGAACCAGGACATGTGGAGTGTCTGGGGTAAACCATGGAAAGTTTAGTTGGCCTGGATATGGAAAGGGAGCTGCAGTTTCGGTGCATTACACATGACAGCTAGAGACTGAGTGTGAACGAATGTGGCCTTTGTTGTCTTTTCCTAGCGCTACATCGCGCGCGTGCTGGGGGAGTGGGTGCCAATTCAGGTGTGGCGGGGTGGCGATGGGAATGCCTGGGGGCAGCAAGTATAAATATGTACATGTATATACATGTATTTGTCTGTGTATGCATATGTATGTGTACATTGGAATGTATAGGTATGTACAATATGTGCGTGTGTGGGCGTGTATGTATATACGTGTGTATGTGGATGGGTCGGACCATTTTTTCGTGTTTCCTTGCGCTGCCTCGCTAACGCAGGAGACAGTGACAAAGCATAATATAAAAATATAATATAATATAATATATATATATATATATATATATATATATATATATATATATATATATATATATATATATATATATTATATGCACATACGAAAGCCCATCTGTATATAAACATAAGACTGTATCATAACATTTCTACATATACAATTTTGTGACAATTGTATATGCAACTAAATCCATGTGTGTTTTATATGTAGCTTATTGCCATTTAAGTATGGCTTATGACAGCTTGTTATTTAGACTTCATCCTAGTCTACCAAACATTCTCTGACCACAAAATGAGAACGAAAATGGGCGCTTCACTATTCAGTATCTGGCTGATTAGTCCGCCTGGAATGGCACCCAGTACCATGCCAACACTTCATTTTTCCTCCGTAATCGCTACCGGCAATTCAGGCCAGCGTTTGGTGCATGCATAGCTACCGCTTGTAAAGAGGTCCTGGTTTTTTGCAACCAGCTCAAGAGATCAAAGAGCAAGAGGACACATACGTTGTAAAAAAGCAGCAGCATGGCGGCCAACGTTACTGTGCGGTAAAGGCTGCCAGAAAAGCAAGAGATCAAAGAAGCCGACCCAAGATTCGTATTTCTTTGCCAAAGTTGAACAAGGAAATCCGGACGAAATATGCAGGGAAAGAAACACTGATGTGTGTCAGCTTACATTTGGTAGACATTTCACTTTCTTTTCAGCATAATTACCAAAGGGTTAAGTATCTACCCAAGGGTTAGGTATCTACCCAAGGGCTTGGTATCTACCCAAGGGTTTGGTATCTTCCCAAGGGTCTCATATCTACCCAAGGGTTTGGTATTTACCCATGGGTTACGTATCTACCCAAATTCTTGGTATCTACCCAAGGGTTAGGTATCTACCCAAGGGTTTGATATCTACCCAAGGGTTTGATATCTACCCAAGGGTTTGATATCTACCCAAGGGTTAGGTATCTACCCAAGGGTTTGATATCTACCCAAGGGTTTGGTATCTACCCAAGGGTTAAGTATCTACCCAAGGATTAGGTATCTCCCCAAGGGTTAGGCATCTTCAATTCGAAATCACAGGCTTGATATGATTTCGTACCGTAAATTTGAAAACAGTTGGCTTGTGTGTTTAAGCATACAACTGCTCCTGGGGAGGATCACTTGACCCGACACACAGATAGGGACGACTGTCCATCAACAGTGATATGTACGTGTTTCTTGCACACTTTTCTTTTTGGTGGAAAAAAAAAAATATTACCTTGTCGGTGTAAAATTCTAGTCAATCTAACCCAAGATAATAGCATAGTCTACCTTTACATAGCATTAGATATCTTGCTGAACCTGCATAACTCCGACTGGAGCAAGCAGCTTCCTGGGCTATGTCGGTGGCAAATAATAAAGGGAAAGAATAACATGGTAGCGAGGGGTTAAGAATTCTATGTAAATGTCACGACAATTCAGCATTAACACGTAATGCAAGTCAGCCGTGCGGTGGTCGGGCCACACACAGCCTTCACAGGAATTCTTTCGTTTTGTCTTTTCAGACTTTATCAGACAACATTGTTTTTGTTTGTTTATTCATCTAACCATCATACACTTGTAGAAAACATTTACCAAAGCTAGGAACCTTGCCTGTTGGCATTCATATTCCCACCTCCCCTTAGTCACTTAATCGTGGAGCCGTTTCGTTCTTCTTGTTGTCAGTAGTTGGCATCAACTATATCACACGTCATTATCCCCTTAAACACACACACACACACACACACACACATCATTCATGTGGCATTAGATTGCCCCCGGTGCGTCAGCTTGTAACGAGAGGGGTCGAATATCCACACCATTGCCTTGCAGTTACAATCCTTGGTTACTCTAGCTTTAGCTAAGTTTTGAAGGTATTTCTGTGTCTCGCCGCCACACAGAGTAAATGTGGGATGTTATGCCATCATCCGTGCGTCTGTCTGTCTGTCTAGACTCCTTTCTTTTTAGACTTTATAGTCACACCATAACTACGGTCTGAGAGAGATGACAGACTGATTAGATTTGGGGATGTTTTGTATAAATTTGCACATTAATCAACAGAACCATTTTTTTTTTTCTTTTTTTGCAAGTGCTGTAACTAAATGGTACCGAATGATAGGGAGCTTACATCAATGCCTCGAATGTTTAAGACAAAGGCAGATATCACGATATAAAATGTTATAGAAATGATTGAGCTTAGAGTTATGCCTTCATATCGTAGCGGAACATTAGGCAGCACATGTGGTTCTCTTTCCTCCCCTCATCCTCTGGCGGGAGATAAGTTACTCTTAATTTGGTTCAATTGGGGTGACGTTTGTATGTGTGTGTGTGTGTGTGTGTGTGTGTGTGTGTGTGTGTGTGTGTGATACTAATGATGCGTTACAGAGAGAGAGAGAGAGAGAGAGAGAGAGAGAGAGAGAGAGAGAGAGAGAGAGAGAGAGAGAGAGAGAGAGAGAGAGATTACATAGATACACAGACAACACAGTCCCAGGTTTCAAGCGAGGTGGCTGGACTTAACGATAGATAAAATGAAACCCTGAAAGCATTAGAGGAAAAGGATACCATAGCAAAGGCTCTCTCCCCACCCTCCACTCCCTCCGGTACACGCCGGCAGGAAAACAGAAAATATGTTGCACGATCAATGAGCATAAACTTAATTTTTACAAGGAAGTCATTAGGTAAAATGAACATTCATCCCTTCACCAACGACATACATCCCTTCACTTTTTGCTATAAAGACAATAATAAGGATAAACTTGAATTCCAGCCTATCGACTTATCATGTCTATTTTATTCCTGATATTGAAGAATATGAAAATTCTCATGAAATCTCTCATGGCCAGGGAGAGATCAATAGTTGAGAAAGTAGCATGATATACCACTGCGTTATGATTGATTAAATGAATAATTCAATACCGGGGAAAATTATTTGGTAAACAGAGAAGAGGTAGTAAAAGCTTTGCGGAAGATGAAATCCGGCAAGGCAGCGGGTTTGGATGGTATTGCAGTGGAATTTATTAAAAAAGGGGTGACAGTCTTGTTGACTGGTTGGTAAGGTTATTTAATGTATGCATGATTCATGGTGAGGTGCCTGAGGATTGGCGGAATGCTTCCACAGTGCCATTGTACAAAGGCAAAGGGGATAAGAGTGTGCTCAAATTACAGAGGTATAAGTTTGTCGATTATTCCTGGGAAATCATATGGGAGGGTACTGATTGAGAGGATGAATGCATGTACATAGCATCAGACTGGGGAAGAGCAGTGTGGTTTCAGAAGTGGTAGAGGATGTGTGGATCAGGTTTTCTCAAGAATGTATAAGAGAAATATTTAGGAAAACAAATGGATTTGTATGTAGCATTTATGAAACTGGAGAAGGCATATGGTAGAGTTGATATAGATGCTCTGTGGAAGGTATTAAGAATATATGGTGTGGGAGACAAGTTGCTTGAAGCAGTGAAAAGTTTTTATCGAGGATGTAAGGCATGTGTACGAGTGGGAAGAGAGGAAAGTTATTGGTTCCCAGTGAATGTCGGTTTGCGGCAAGGGTGTGTGATGTCTCCATGGTTGTTTAATTTGTTTATGGATGGGGTTGTTAGGGAAGTGAATGCAAAAGTTTTGGAGAGACAGGCAAGTATGCAGTCTGTTGTGGATGAGAGGGCTTGGGAATGGAGTCAGTTGCTGTTCGCTGATGATACAGCGCTGGTTGCTGATTCGGGTGAGAAACTACAGAAGCTGGTGACTGAGTTTGGTAAAGTGTGTGAAAGAAGAAAGCTGAGAGTAAATGTAAATAAAAGCAAGGTTATTAGGTACAGTAGGGTTTAAGGACAAGTCAATTGGAAGGTAAGTTTGAATGGAGAAAAACTGGAGGAAGTGAAGTGTTTTAGATATCTGAGAGCGGATTTAACAGCGGACGGAACCATGGAAAAGGAAGTGAGACACAGGGTGGGGGAGGGGGCGAAGGTTCTGAGGGCTTTGAAGAATGTGTGGAAGGTGAGAACATTATCTCGGAAAGCAAAAATGGGTATGTTTGAAGGAATAGTGGTTCCAACAATGATATATAGTTGCGAGGCGTAGGCTACAGATGGGGTTGTTCGGAGGAGGGATGGATGTGTTGGAAATGAGATGTTTGAGGACAATATGTGGTGTGAGGTGGTTTGATCGAGTAAGTAATGGAAGGGTAAGAGAGATGTGTATTCATGAAAAGAATGTGATTGAGAAAGCAGAAGAGGATGTATTGAAATGGTTTGGTCACACGGAGAGAATGAGTGATGAAAGATTGACAAAAAGGATATATGTGTCAGAGGTGGAGGGAACGAGAAGTGGGAGACCAAATTGAAGGTGGAAGGATGGAGTGAAAAATTTTTAGCGATCGGGGCTTGGACGTGCCGGAGGGTGGAAGGCGTGCAAGGAATAGAGTGATTTGGAACGATGTGGTATACCGGTGTCGACGTGCTGTTAATGGATTGAACCAGGACATGTGGAGTGTCTGGGGTAAACCATGGAAAGTTTTGTGGGCCTGGGTATGGAAAGGGAGGTGTAGTTTCGGTGCATTACACATGACAGCTAGAGACTGAGTGTGAACGAATGTGGCCTTTGTTGTCTTTTCCTAGCGCTACATCGCGCGCGTGCTGGGGGGGAGGGGGAGCCAATTCATGTGTGGCGGGGTGGCGATGGGAATGCCTAGGGGCAGCAAGTATAAATATGTACATGTATATACATGTATTTGTCTGTGTATGCATATGTATGAGTACATTGAAATGTATAGGTATGTATATGTGCGTGTGTGGACGTGTATGTATATACGTGTGTATGTGGGTGGGTCGGACCATTTTTTCGTGTTTCCTTGCGCTGCCTCGCTAACGCAGGAGACAGTGACAAAGTATAATAGAAAAATATAATATAATATAATATATATATATATATATATATATATATATATATATATATATATATATATATATATATATATATATATGTATATGCACATACGAAAGCCCATCTGTATATAAACATAAGACTGTATCATAACATTTTTACATATACAATTTTGCGACAATTATGTATGGAACAAAATCCCTGTGTGTTTTATATGTAGCTTATTGCCATTTAAGTATGGCTTATGACAGCTTGTTATTTAGACTTCATCCTAGTCTACCAAACATTCTCTGACCACAAAATGAGAACGAAAATGGGCGCTTCACTATTCAGTATCTGGCTGATTAGTCCGCCTGGAATGGCACCCAGTACCATGCCAACACTTCATTTTTCCTCCGTAATCGCTACCCGGCAATTCAGGCCAGCGTTTGGTGCATGCATAGCTACCGCTTGTAAAGAGGTCCTGGTTTTTTGCAACCAGCTCAAGAGATCAAAGAGCAAGAGGACACATACGTTGTAAAAAAGCAGCAGCATGGCGCCAACGTTACTGTGCGGTAAAGGCTGCCAGAAAAGCAAGAGATCAAAGAAGCCGACCCAAGATTCGTATTTCTTTGCCAAAGTTGAACAAGGAAATCTGGACGAAATATGCAGGGAAAGAAACACTGACTTGTGTCAGCTTACATTTGGTAGACATTTCACTTTCTTTTCAGCATAATTACCAAAGGGTTAAGTATCTACCCAAGGGTTAGGTATCTACCCAAGGGCTTGGTATCTACCCAAGGGTTTGATATCTACCCAAGGGTTTGATATCTACCCAAGGGTTTGGTATCTACCCAAGGGTTAGGTATCTACCCAAGGGTTAGGCATCTTCAATTCGAAATCACAGGCTTGATATGATTTCGTACCGTAAATTTGAAAACATTTGGCTTGTGTGTTTAATCATACAACTGCTCCTGGGGAGGATCACTTGACCCGACACACAGATAGGGACGACTATCTATCAACAGTGATATGTACGTATTTCTTGCACACTTTTCTTTCTGGTGGAAAAAAAAAATATTACCTTGTCGGTGTAAAACTTTAGTCAATCTAATGCCTTTACATAGCATTAGATATCTTGCTGAACCTGCATAACTTTCGACTGGAGCAAGCAGCTTCCTGGGCTATGTCGGTGGCAAATAATAAAGGGAAAGAATAACATGGTAGCGAGGGGTTAAAAATTCTATGTAAATGTCACGACAATTCAGCATTAACACGTAATGCAAGTCAGCCGTGCGGTGGTCGGGCAACACACAGCCTTCACAGGAATTCTTTCGTTTTGTTTTTTCAGACTTTATCAGACAACATTGTTTTTGTTTGTTTATTCATCTAACCATCATACACTTATAGAAAACATTTACCAAAGCTAGGAACCTTGCCTGTTGGCATTCATATTCCCACCTCCCCTTAGTCACTTAATCGTGGAGCCGTTTCGTTCTTCTTGTTGTCAGTAGTTGGCATCAATTATATCACACGTCATTATCCCCTTAAACACACACACACACACACACACACACATCATTCATGTGGCATTAGATTGCCCCCGGTGCGTCAGCTTGTAACGAGAGGGGTCGAATATCCACACCATTGCCTTGCAGTTACAATCCTTGGTTACTCTAGCTTTAGCTAAGTTTTGAAGGTATTTCTGTGTCTCGCCGCCACACAGAGTAAATGTGGGATGTTATGCCATCATCCGTGCGTCTGTCTGTCTGTCTAGACTCCTTTCTTTTTAGACTTTATAGTCACACCATAACTACGGTCTGAGAGAGATGACAGACTGATTAGATTTGGGGATGTTTTGTATAAATTTGCACATTAATCAACAGAACCATTTTTCTTTTTTTGCAAGTGCTGTAACTAAATGGTACCGAATGATAGGGAGCTTACATCAATGCCTCAAATGTGTTAGACAAAGGCAGATATCACGATATAAAGTGTTATAGAAATGATTGAGCTTAGAGTTATGCCTTCATATCGTAGCGGGACATTAGGCAGCACATGTGGTTCTCTTTCCTCCCCTCATCCTCTGGCGGGAGATAAGTTACTCTTAATTTGGTTCAATAGGGGTGACGTTTGTATGTGTGTGTGTGTGTGTGTGTGTGTGTGTGTGTGTGTGTGTGTGTGTGATACTAATGATGCGTTACAGAGAGAGAGAGAGAGAGAGAGAGAGAGAGAGAGAGAGAGAGAGAGAGAGAGAGAGAGAGAGAGAGAGAGATTACATAGATACACAGACAACACAGTCCCAGGTTTCAAGCGAGGTGGTCTGGACTTAACGTTAGATAAAATGAAACCCTGAAAGCATTAGAGGAAAAGGATAGCATAGCAAAGGCTCTCTCCCCACCCTCCACTCCCTCCGGTACACGCCGGCAGGAAAACAGAAAATACGTTGCACGATCAATGAGCATAAACTTAATTTTTACAAGGAAGTCATTAGGTAAAATGAACATTCATCCCTTCACCAACGACATACATCCCTTCACTTTTTGCTATAAAGACAATAATAAGGATAAACTTGAATTCCAGCCTATCGACTTATCATGTCTATTTTATTCCTGATATTGAAGAATATGAATATTCTCATGAAATCTCTCATGGCCAGGGAGAGATCAATAGTTGAGAAAGTAGCATGATATACCACTGCGTTATGATTGATTAAATGAATAATTCAATACCGGGGAAAATTATTTGGTAAACAGAGAAGAGGTAGTAAAAGCTTTGCGGAAGATGAAATCCGGCAAGGCAGCGGGTTTGGATGGTATTGCAGTGGAATTTATTAAAAAAGGGGGTGACAGTCTTGTTGACTGGTTGGTAAGGTTATTTAATGTATGCATGATTCATGGTGAGGTGCCTGAGGATTGGCGGAATGCTTCCACAGTGCCATTGTACAAAGGCAAAGGGGATAAGAGTGTGCTCAAATTACAGAGGTATAAGTTTGTTGAGTATTCCGGGGAAAGTATATGGGAGGGTATTGATTGAGAGGGTGAAGGCATGTATAGCGCATCAGATTGGGGAAGAGCAGTGTGGTTTCAGAAGTGGTAAAGGATATGTGGATCAGGTGTTTGCTTTGAAGAATGTATGTGAGAAATACTTAGAAAAGCAAATGGATTTGTATGTAGCATTTATGGGTCTGCAGAAGGCATATGATAGAGTTGATAGAGATGCTCTGTGGAAGGTATTTAGAATATATGGTGTGGGAGGCAAGTTGCTAGAAGCAGTGATAAGTTTTTATCGAGGATGTAAGGCATGTGTACGTGTAGGAAGAGAGGAAAGTGATTGGTTCTCAGTGAATGTAGGTTTGCGGCAGGGGTGTGTGATGTCTCCATGGTTGTTTAATTTGTTTATGGATGGGCTTGTAAGGAGGTGAATGCAAGAGTTTTGGAAAGAGGGGCAAGTATGCAGTTGGTTGTGGATGAGAGAGCTTGGGAAGTGAGTCAGTTGTTGTTCGCTGATGATACAGCGCTGGTGGCTGATTCATGTGAGAAACTGCAGAAGCTGGTGACTGAGTTTGGTAAAGTGTGTGAAAGAAGAAAGGTGAGAGTAAATGTGAATAAGAGCAAGGTTATTAGGTACAGTAGGGTTGAGGGTCAAGTCAATTGGGAGGTAAGTTTGAATGGAGAAAAAGTGGAGGAAGTGAAGTGTTTTAGATATCTGGGAGTGGATCTGGCAGCGGATGGAACCATGGAAGCGGATGTAAATCTTAGGTTGGAGGAGGGGGCGAAAATTCTGGGAGCCTTGAAGAATGTGTGGAAGTCGAGAACATTATCTCGGAAAGCAAAAATGGGTATGTTTGAAGGAATAGTGGTTCCAACAATGTTGTATGGTTGCGAGGCGTGGGCTATGGATAGAGTTGTGCCCAGGAGGGTGGATGTGCTGGAAATGAGATGTTTGAGGACAGTATGTGGTGGGAGGAAGTTTGATCGAGTAAGTAAGATTAGGGTAAGAGAGATGTGTGGTAATAAAAAGAGTGTGGTTGAGAGAGCAAAAGAGGGTGTTTGGAAATGGTTTGGTCACATGGAGAGAATGAGTGAGGAAAGATTGACAAAGAGAATATATGTGTCAGAGGTGGAGGGAACGAGGAGAAGTGGGAGACCAAATTGGAGGTAGAAAGATGAGTGAAAAAGATTTTGAGTGATCGGGACCTGAACATGCAGGAGGGTGAAAGGCGCGCAAGGAATAGAGGGAATTGGAACGATGTGGTTTACCGGGGTTGACGTGCTGTCAATGGATTGAACCAGGGCATGTGAAGCGTCTGGGGTAAACCATAGAAATTTCTGTGGGGCCTGGATGTGGAAAGGGAGCTGTGGTTTCGGTGACTTATTACATGACAGCTAGAGACTGAGTATGAACGAATGTGGCCTTTGTTGTCTTTTCCTAGCGCTACCTCGCACACATAAGGGGGAGGGGGTTGTTATTTCATGTGTGGCAAGATGGCGATGGGAATGAATAAAGGCAGACAGTATGAATTATGTACATGTGTATATATGTATATGTCTGTGTGTGTATATATGTGTATAAGTTGAGATGTATAGGTATGTATATTTGCGTGTGTGGACGTGTATGCATATACATGTGTATGTATGTGGGTTGAGCCATTCTTTCGTCTGTTTCGTTGCGCTACCTCGCTAACGCGGGAGAGAGCGACAAAGCAGAGGATGGAACCATGGAAGCGGAAGTGGATCATAGGGTGGGGGAGGGGGCGAAAATTCTGGGGGCCTTGAAGAATGTGTGGAAGTCGAGAACATTATCTCGGAAAGCAAAAATGGGTATGTTTGAAGGAATAGTGGTTCCAACAATGTTGTATGGTTGCGAGACGTGGGCTATGGATAGAGTTGTGCGCAGGAGGATGGATGTGCTGGAAAAGAGATGTTTGAGGACAAAATGTGGTGTGAGGTGGTTGGATCGAGTGAGTAACGTAAGGGTAAGAGAGATGTGTGGAAATAAAAAGAGCGTGGTCGAGAGAGCAGAAGAGGGTGTTTTGAAGTGGTTTGGGCACATGGAGAGGATGAGTGAGGGAAGATTGACCAAGAGGATATATGTGTCGGAGGTGGAGGGAACAAGGAGAAGAGGGAGACCAAATTGGAGGTGGAAAGATGGAGTGAAAAAGATTTTGTGTGATCGGGGCCTGAACATGCAGGAGGGTGAAAGGAGGGCAAGGAATAGAGTGAATTGGAGCGATGTGGTATACCGGGGTTGACGTGCTGTCAGTTGATTGAATCAGGGCATGTGAAGCGTCTGGGGTAAACCATGGAAAGCTGTGTAGGTATGTATATTTGCGTGTGTGGACGTATGTATATACATGTGTATGGGGGGGGATTGGGCCATTTCTTTCGTCTGTTTCCTTGCGCTACCTCGCAAACGCGGGAGACAGCGACAAAGTATAATAATAATAATATATATATATATATAAAGGGTATTGCTCTGAAAAAAACATTTTCTGAGAGCGTGAACCTCGCATTAGAAATGTTGGCAAAGAAATATTTTGTACAGTGCAAATTAACTCGTTGACTTCTAAGTTTTAATCCATTTTCTCTCGTCGGTAATGCTGGCGTTCCTGCAACGAAATATTCAGTAGAGACGTCGTTGAATCCTTTAAATATTTTGAAACATTCCAAAAATTTGCCACTTGCTCAGGGAGAACAAGTTTAAATCATGTAGACTCTTCTCATATGGTTTGCTACGCAAGAGGGGACCCAATTCAGCTGCTCTTCGCTGCACTCCTTCCAGTTCAAGAATGTCCTTACTTAGAGGGAGGGGAGGGGGGGCAAAACTGCACCGTACACGTATTCGAGGTTTGGTCTAACCAGACTTAGGTATAGTGGCAATATCACATCATTGATTTTGTACTCAACAGTTTCTTTTCTCTTTCTAAATCCTAACATCCTATAGGCTTTCTTGGCATCTTCATTGCAATGCTGGGAGAATTTGAAGTTAACTGGAGACAGTGTCCCCCTGTATCTCTCACTCTAGGGGTTTTCTTTATCTTGTGGCCCATCACTTGATAATCATATTATTCATTTAGGTTTCCTACTTGTAACAGCTGACATTATTGACGTTAAATGGCATTTGCTATTTACTAGACCCCTTCAGCGATTTCATCTAGATCTTCTTATAATCTTAGCCTATCTTCATCAGTTGATGTGGCATTGCCGATCTTTCTGCATCTTTTTGGACACAATGTTATTCAGTCCTGTGTCAACATCGTTGATATGAATAATGAAGACTATAGGCCCAAGCACGGGTCCCAGGGAGACTCCACTTATAAATGGTGACCACGGTGATGATTGCCCATCCATTACGTCTCTTTGCTTCCTCTCACGTAAACAGGCTTCTAACTAATTTCCTGTGTGGGTGTTGAATAATCTATGATAGAATTCAAGGAGGTTTTAAGGCAAGATCTGCTTTTTCCCAAACCATACTGTGTATTATTTATTGATCAGGCTGTATTGTTCCGACAGGCTTAGGCTACGATTGTATCTCTGACAATCTACTCGAGAATCTTACATATGATTGAAGTGAGGCTGATAGGAAAGTAATTACTAGGCAATTTGCGGTTTTCCTTTTGTATGTAGGAGTGACGTCTCCCAGTCTCCAGTCCTGTGGGACTATTCCTTCCTAGAGATATTAACTGAAAGTCTTGGTTAACAGTCCGATAATTTCGTGTTTGACGTTTTTAATCACTCGTGGATAGAAATATCAGGACCTGGGCTTTTATTAGTCTTCAGCTTACCTGTCTGGGACAGTACTCCTCTGTCCGTGACGGTAAGTTCTTGTATCGTGTGAGCTCTATTCATCACTGTCTCAAAATTCGAGTCTTGGTTAACAGAAATAGAAAAGCTTGTTCAGGGTTGTTGCTAAGCTTTTATCGTCCACAATGAGTTGCCCATCCTGTTCTACTCCTTATATGTTTCTTATTATTGATATATCTATGAACTGGATCTCCATGGTGTAGCGGTTAGCGTTCTTAACCGTGACGCATTCACGGCCCACCCAGGGTCGAGCACATGGGTTCGATTCCTGGTTGCGGTAATTGGTTCACAGTCAACCCAGCTGTTCATCCACCTCTAAGTGTTGGTCGATGAAATGGGTACTTGGCTCAGCTAGCATGGAAAAGAGAAAATCTTCTGGGATCTCTATTAGTATCTGTTGCAATACTCACTTCGCATTCTCTCTTGGCTCTTCTGATAAGAACTTTAACTTCTTTTCTGATTGTGTTATGTTGGTTTGCAATATCTGGGTTATCATCTAATTTCTTATGGTTTTGAGTTTATATCTGCGCCACATATCTCGTGCAGTATAGATTACCATTCTGGTTTGTTGTTAGTTTTATTGTCTCCGCCGTGCATGGGAATGAATGTGACTTGATGGTGCATAAACTGACGCTTAAAACGCCCATAATTCCTCTGGGTATGAATCAACAAGGATGAGAGTCTTTGATTCGTCGCGCAACCCATCAAAATCCAACCCTTTTAAAGTTAAGGGTAATAGTGCTGGTTTTAGAGGAGTCAGTTCTGATACTTACGTCGAACCTAACCATGTTATGGTCACAAGTGCCTAACTGTTTTCCAACGTTGGTAATAATTACTAAGATCTCCTGGGATGCAAGAACTAGGTCAAGTATACTAGCTTCCCTCGTCGGCTTGGTAGAGAAAATTGTCCTTGACAAGGTTGATAAGTTTAGCAGACTCACTTTTTACACCTGGGAGAGTTTAACAGTTGATGACTAGATAAGTAAAATCCCCAAGAATGATCGAGTCTTTATCCTGTATTGCTCGTTATAAACTCCCCTACATGACAGTGACAATATGTACTGGCTGACTAGGGTGTTCATAAACGACGTTTATTTTAAGTTTGGAAGATTCTGTGCTAATCTGAGCACACACGTGTCCAGCAGCAGCAGATGTTATAGTCTGAATTTCGATGGGTTTTAGGTAAGATTTTACATACAGTGCAGTTCCACCTCCTGGACCGTCTCTGTCTCTCACAGATAATTTGTAGTCAGGTAGATTGTATTCGCTAATCAGATCGTTAATTTTCGTGTTCAGAAATGTTTTCGTTTGACCAATGATATCAACGTGTTCACTGTTTACCAAACAATGCGATTCAGCTGTTTTATTTCGGCTGGATCTTATATTCGTGTAAAGTCCAATTGGTTTCATCGAGTGTTTCCTGTAGGAGGTTGGTGGTGGTATGGCTTGGTGACCTGGGTGTGACGAGGCCCTCATGACCTGCACCCCTGACGTCACTGTCTGGTGGGGTACGGGGGAAGAGATTCGATCTGACCTCCCTTGTGTGACATAGAGAGAGAGAGAGAGAGAGAGAGAGAGAGAGAGAGAGAGAGAGAGAGAGAGAGAGAGAGAGAGGAGTGAGTGAGAGTGTGTACTTAGTTTTGAGTACGTGTGACGAGATCCTCTCAAAAGACAGGACTAGCACGTAACGCTCAAAGCAGGATAGTCTAGAGTTACGAAGAATGGATCGTGTTACTTACGTGTTGTCAAGTGTTGTGTATAATACGGAGAGATTGTTTAACTGTGGACTGAATGGTGGCAGCTCACATGTGGGTGAGGTAGAAGAGATAGGCAACCTGGGCCAAAGGAGTGGAAGTTGACAGCCATTGAAGTACGAGCCCACTAACGGGTAAATACCTCCATGGTTGAAGAGAAACCTCACTCGTCTTCCTTTACATGCCGTCACCCTCAAGCTGTATTAACTAAATATATCTTGACTTATTATTCATACCAAATATATAAGACCATGATAGATTCAGGACCCAGCCATGTACTTTCAATATTCATAATCTTGACAACGTGACCCGAGAAGTATGCTAATGGCTCCATTATACACATCATTATTCCCCTTGAGCACAGGGGTGCGATCCTCCTTTAAGCACGACGGTGCCAACTTTGAACAGGGTGGTATAACCCTTAAGGGCACAGGTTTAAGGACACAATAAGGTTCGTACCATCCTCTACAGTGGTCGTAGTATCGTGCACCAGAAGGGTGTGGGCTGATATAGAAACATAGCTGTAGGAGGGCTCGAAAAGCGGCGGGGTCGTGTACGCCACCTCACGGCTATGCCTCATAGAGCGCCACGCCACGACGGTGGGGAGCTGAGGGTGGAGCCAGAGTCCAGATGGTGATGCACCGGATGTTCTTGACACGTAATGAGAACAACTTGTCATCTGAAACCTTAAATTCCCTCTCCTCCCGAGCACCCCTCAACCCCCTATACCAGTGACACTAGCCCCTACAAAGAGATTAGGACTTCTTCCTCTCCCCACCATCACCCCCTTCACAATAATCCCAGAAGGGGCATGTCCCACACCCTGAGACAGTTAAGTATATTATGATAATGTTGTCACGCTGTATTTATTCACAGGATTTGTGCACATATGGGCGTTAATGTAGAGTAAATGATATATGCACAGGCCTACACACACACACACACACACACACACACACACACACACACACACACACACACACGCTGTGAGATGGACTTGGGAGTCGACGTTGTACCTAATCTTTCTGCCACAGCTCAGCCTTAGTAGAAGTGTAGTGAGACAAACTTTACTGACAAATATGAGAATCAAATGTAAGTATACGGATTAAAAAATAACCAACGGACTTTATTCACAGCGAAGATGAGGACAAAATCAGAAGATACTTCTTAATTTTGATTACCACACTTAAAGAAAGACAAAGAATTTGTAGAGAAGGTCCACACAAGGACAGCAAGTGTGGTCACAGAATCAACAGAGCTGAGTTACAGTTAGAGGTGAGAGGCCAAAACTGGGCTCACTTTGGAAGAGAGAAGAGTAAGGGGTGAATTGATTAATACCTTCAAGTCTTCACTTCCTTCCCGCACTTTACAGACAAGGAATAACAAATGGGCAATGAAAGACATGGAGTTGAAATGTGAGAGGAGGGAAGACAATGACTTAGAAATAGGTGCTGGAGCAACGGAGCTGCAGGATGAGAGAAGGGTGAAGCAGTATGTAGAAAGACGTCGGGTGAGAGGAGAGCAAGAGGGATACATAAGGAAGATATATAGTCAGCGAAGGGAAACTACAAGTGGCGGGGATGACAGTCAGGAGGACAGCGCAAGATAGAGGGAGTCTGGCGAGACCAGAAGAGAAACGTAGAAGGAGAGAGGGCGGGAAGACAAAGGTATATACCTGTTTATGAATGATTATTACGGGATTTTACCAAACGGCAGGGCTGGTGCGTGGCGCTTACCGCAGAGAAATATAGTCCTGAAGAACGAGTCGTGTGAGGTATATACTGTCACTTACTATGTACGAAGAGAGACTGCATGTTTGTGGACTGGGAGCCAACAGTCTATGTGTGAGTGAGGCAGAAAGAAAAGACAGGAACTTGGGCTAAAGGCGCAAGGAAGAGGTAGGGAAGCATTTGTGTAGGAGAGGTAAAGCTTGAGGAGACAGCTATAAGGAGGGAGTGCAAGACGGAAACATATGGGTGACAGAGATATAGAGGTGAGTGTTGAGTGAGGCATAACGCAGGTTTAGGGTGACGTGTATGGCTGATAGAGGGTGAGACGAGTCGAGCTGAAGACATAGGGTGAGGGGGGAGGGCATACAGGTGTTGGGGACGTATATTGTGTGAGAGAGACAAATGTAACAGAGAGAGACAGGAAGGAGGCGGAGGACGGAAGTACACAGGAGGCCTCGGGCGTAAGGAAGGGAACAAAGTTGTGTAGGGGTTAAGGTGAAGGAGGGAGACACGTGACGATGAGGACGCAGGGGGAATGACGACGAGGGGGAAGGTTTAGGGTGAGAGGAAAGGATAAGAGACAAGTGTATGCTGATGGGAGAGGGAGACGCAGGTGTTAGGTAGGGGTACCCAGAGGCGGTAAGAGCAAATGAGATCTAAAGACAAGCATGATTAAAGGAGAAGGGGGACAGACGCACAGGGTTAGGAAGAGAGAGAGAGAGAGAGAGAGAGAGAGAGAGAGAGAGAGAGAGAGAGAGAGAGAGAGAGAGAGAGAGAGAGGTATGAGAAGACCCTAATAGGGAGAGGTAATGCCGGGTATTTAGATACTGCATCTTGTGTTTGGGGTGGAGGATTAACCACCATTCATGTAGAAGGTGCCGATATTTGTGTAAGGGTACTATCACAAAATATGTAAGAGGTAACGCTATTTGTATAAGAGTGGTACTGTCACATATGTGAGGGATACTCCTAATTATGTGTGGGTGTATGTGAGCCGGGGAGAGAGAAGGGGGGTAATCGCCAAAGGGGAGGAGTTGGGGGTTGTTGGTGGTGGTGTTGCACCGTCAGAGGTGGAGAGAGAGAGAGAGAGAGAGAGAGAGAGAGAGAGAGAGAGAGAGAGAGAGAGAGAGAGAGAGAGAGGTACCGTTCGATGAGTCAGGAGAGAGGGAGGAAAGGAATGAGGTAGAGAGGGAGGGAGGGTGTCCAGTGGCCGTCAACGTCCTGGCAGGTAGTGGTCGATTCATCACCGCCTCTCGTCCGTCAGTGTCTCGTTTGTCCACAAGATTCATCAGTCATTTATCAATGTGCGTGTGCCCCCCCCCCCCCCCCCCCCCCACCTTATACCCTGGCCCCACGCCCCTGTCGTAGGCATCTCGGACGCGCCCTTCATCAGTGTTATCTTCCCTTTGTTTACCTATTCTCCCTTTCGCAGAATTTTTTCTTTTGATTATGTTCCAATTACCGTGTGTTTGATTCTTCGTCCTTTAGTTTCACATGGTCCCCTGTCCCTCATGTATATATATATATATATATATATATATATATTTCTTTCATACTATTCGCCATTTCCCGCGTTAGCGAGGTAGCGTTAAGAACAGAGGACTAGGCCTTTGAGGGAATATCCTCACCTGGCCCCCTTCTCTGTTCCTTCTTTTGAAAATTTAAAAAAAAAAAAAAAAGATAGTGGAGGATTTCTAGCCCCCCCGCTCCCTCCCCTTTTAATCGCCCTCTAAGACACGCAGGGAATACGTGGGAAGTATTCTTTCTCCCCTATCCCAGGGATATATATATATATATGTATATATATATGTGTGTGTGTGTGTGTGTGTGTATGTGTGTGTGTGTGTGTGTGTGTGTGTGTGGTGTGTGTGTGTGTGTGTGTGTGTATGTATGTATGTATGTATGTATTTGAGAAAAAATCTTCACTTAGCCCCCTTCTCTGTTCCTTCTTTTGGAAAAGTAAAAACTGGAGGGGAGGATTTCCAGCCTCCCGCTCCCTCCTGTATTAGTCGCCTCCTACGACACGCAGGGAATACGTGGGAAAGTATTCCACCATATATATATATATATATATATATATATATATATATATATATATATATATATATATATATATATATATATATATATATGATGTTACTTTTTTCCTCTCTCTCTCTCTCTCTCTCTCTCTCTCTCTCTCTCTCTGCCTGCCATTACTCCCTGCCTCACTGCTCATGACACACGACTGGCATGTAATCTGAAAATGACAGCGTCACACCAACTCAGAAAGGATAGCTGGAAAAATCATTCAGTAATAAGTGACTTTTGGCAATTATTCCATTATTAGTTTGTGTATTATAATCATTGTTCTTTCTCATCGCATCCTCTGTGTTGTATTCCCCCTTTAGTTTTTGATTTACCTTTCTCAGTCTCCCCTACGGATTTCCCCCTCATCTCATTTTTTATCAGAATTCTTTCCTGATTTCATTCACTTGCGTCCGGGTTACATGACGGGTATTAACTCTTAGAGTGCATCAACCAGTTTCATAAAGTAACGTACTACGTAAACTGTTTTAATGATCTTATGAATGCACAATGAACAGGAGGAAACCATCGCTCCTCCGAGAAATTCATTTTTTTTTTCCTGTAATTAAAACGGGATCAGTAGTTAATCCCACGGTACGACCGTGGAGTACGATGGTACACCCGCGTAGCTCACAGGTACACCTGTAGACCATGACCAGGAGTTATAATGATACGACGCTAGAGCACTACGGTACGAATCTGGAGTACAACCTTTGAGCAAGACCTGCACCACCCTTTGGTAAGGACTGTACATAACCCTTGAAAAAGAACTGTACAACCCTTGCGCCAGACCTGTACAACCCTAGGGCAAGGACTGCCCAACCCTAGGGCAAAGCCTGTACAGAACCTTTTGGACAAGGCCTGCACAACCCTCAGGTCAGAGCACCATGCCATCATGAACCAACGGATCGTCCCCCAGTACTCAAGTGGTTAAGCCTTAACTACACGACACCCCGACATAAGTATCATTAACTAAACCCATGATTCGCTGGGCTGATATGACGTGGTGCACACATGTTCTACTCCACGGCCATGAGACGGTTGGAGAAGACGCCATTCACCCAAGATCCGCGGTACTCTGGGCGAGCTAGCTCGGTCGAAGTAGCTGTTGTTGTTGCTGCTGCTCCTGGTCCTTGTTTTCCACCACTTTGTTATCTACTTTGACTGTCGTTGTCTATGTATTGATGTCGTTTTCCACCGTCGTTGCTGCTCAGGTTGTTGCCTTAACTGTGGTCATGTCCTTGCGGTTTCTATATTTTCCGTATTTGTTACTAATTATCTTTCCGTATTTGTTACTGATGATCTTTGTTTGTTTCCTTAAACGGCAAACCATTATCTCACTTATCATAATTACTTGACTACCCTTACCGAAGTGATAGGGTCGAATGGAACACTTCATCTACATTTGTGAGGGTAAGGGGAACGATAGGGGAGAGAGAGAGAGAGAGAGAGAGAGAGAGAGAGAGAGAGAGAGAGAGAGAGAGAGAGGAAGAGAGAGAGAGAGAGAGTTTGACAGATAGAAAGACCACACAGACCCGGTGTTTCAAGCGAGGTGGTCTGGCTAATTTAGCACTACTGAAAAAGATGTATTTCCCTTATAAGCAGTAAAAGAAAAGGAGAGACAGACAGACAGTGTGTGTGTGTGTGTGTGTGTGTGTGTGTGTGTGTGTGTGTGTCTGCAGCTGGCGAAAGAATGATTTACTTGAGCGCACGACCTCAAGGAAACACCAACATTCGTTGCTTCACGAAGGTGGACTTGTCCCACACGTTCTAGCGTTGCTCACACTTTCTTTTTCTTTTCGTCCATAAGCTTCATTAACGTTGCCTGTCCGTTGTCTTCACGGTGTACGGGACTGTGAATGATTCCACGTGTGTATTACCATTTACGACCATCATTATGAACAACGCTATCATTCTTACTGGACCTATCATCCTTTCCAAAAACGTTTTGCTTACCTCCTGCCGAAGGAGTCCCTTCTCTTCTTATGGGGCTCCGGCAGCACTCAGGAAGCAATCCACTTCTTCACCTGTTCGTAGGACCAACACCATGACAGCCATAACATCGCCTCTATCACCATTAGAACGATCACCATCATCAAAATATACACCAACGCCATCAGTTTTTATCACCATCACCACAACCACCACAATCCACCATAAACACCATCACCATTATTCTCAACCACAACATATCATCTATTACGACCATCATGACAATCGCCAGCATCATCACTATCAACCAGTACGTCCACCCCCTGTTGCCATCATCATCACTATCAGTCAGTCGACCATTTGTGCGACCATTATCGGTCACCATAATTCGACCATTTGTGCGACCATTATCGGTCACCATAATTACCAGCATCACCACAATCAACCGATGTGACCATCACCATTCACTCTAGTCACCAGGATCACCACTGTCAACTAATACGACCAACACCTGTCACCACCATCACCACTATCAACCAGAACGACCATCATGACAGTCAGCAGTCACCAGCATCAGCACTAACCACTATCAACCAGTTCGACCATCAACAGCCACCGTAATCACCAGCATCAACACCAACATCATCAGCGACAAACTTTGACGAACTAACTCGAGGTTGGGGAGTGTATAATGCACCAGTTGAGAAAGTCTGGAAATTGAATTCTCCTCGTTCTCTTCTTCAATATATACACAACCCTCTCCCTTTCCAAATGTTTTGTCCTGCATCTGAATATCCTGATTCATCACGATTTCCCCCATTTTTTGCCAATTATCTATTAATTCCCATCTCCATTCATACTCTTCTGATCTTACACACTGCACCTCTCTGATCTCTCTCTCTCTCTCTCTCTCTCTCTCTCTCTCTCTCTCTCTCTCTCTCTCTCTCTCTCTCTCTCTCTCTATCTATCTATCTATCTATCTATCTATCTATCTATCTATCTATCTCTTTCTCCCCTTCATTCGTCTTAATTTTCCTACAGTGACCTTTTACCACATCCGTCAGTCGGTGTTCCCTCTTGAATCCCCTCTTCAGTTAATTATCAATGAAGATCTTTATCCCACATTTCCTTCAGTTGTGTCACAAGGAAAAGGTGATAATACGGTGAAAGACAAAGATGATTGGTGGAAAGGGTGAGCTGTGAGGAACAAACAGTAAAGGAGCAGAAAAGTAGACTAAGCTACGGAAGAACAAAAAGTGCAGTCCACTCGAATTGGACGAGAGTGGATGACTGGGGTACACGGTACACAATGGATGGGACAACTTACGGTAGATGGTGTAAATTGCAGGGTTGAATGGCATTATGACGCTTTAGATGCAGGGGGAAGATTTATGAGGGAGGAGGTAGATGACATGGGGAAGGAGGACTAGGGTAGATGAGTGGGCGGATGTAAAGGGCAGACGTAGATGAACGAGGGGCAAAGAAAAAGAATATATTGCAGTAGAATGGAAAGGGTCAGTGCCTCTAGGAGGATGAAAGAGGCGGACAACAAAGGTTAGGGGAGAGAGGATGATGGCCGAGGTAGGAAGTAGCAGCAGCTCGTCAGGGTGGAGTGTACATGGGAAGGGCAGATAACAGTTGACCTGATTGTCCACGAAGAGATTAACTGCTAAGAGTCTTGCTTCACATTCCTTCGTTTCTCTTTTCTGAATTCGTTCTTGCTTTTCTTCGTCTTTCATCAAGTCTGGTGATGAGAACCTAAAAGCATTTTTCAAATGAGGTTAAAGATTGGGAACCGTATCCTTCGTTCTATTCAAAAGTTACTATCTTTAGCTGTGAAACCTAGAATTTTGTTATTTCTTTTAATTTCTGATTTACACCATCACTGATAACACTAATAAACAGTCAAAATGCTTCGAAAATAAAAGTAGCTATTCATTACTAATTTGGGGGCGCTGAACACGAATATTACATTTGATATTCGTTAATTGGATCCAGTTTTGAAGATAAGAAGTGGGTCCCAAAACATATGATTTGCACTGATTTTGTTGTTGTGTGGCTTTCAGACAAGATGTGGCAACCCGGAACATGGAAAGTGGATGATGCAATCAGTAGCCAGTACTGCAACATCCTACTTGCTACTTATCATTTTCTCCTGGGACATGCCCAGTGCACACGTGTCGTACTCGTTTCCTAAAGACTCTTTTGGTACCCCGATGTTTCTGTTCGTATCGTGCTCTTGTAAGTAATTGTTCTTTCTTATCTCTAATTTTGTATTCGAGTAGGAGCTGGCTCAAATATTGTTATCAAAGTGTTAGCCCAATTATTTTTACAAATACAATTCAATACTCGTTGCTTCTTGCTGTGCTGTGTGCTGGTTTTCTATCATTCTGCTGATATATACTGCTTCGGTTGTGCGAAGGGCCACGTGTGACTGACTGCTGAGTGATTGCCGAACGACAAGGGTGCCTCGTTAGTTCGTGAACATTGTTGATAACTTTTCTTATATTTTTAGGGAGGTGGCTTTTGCATCACAGAAGCGTGCTATAATTCCAATCATCAGGAAAACCTGCACTCTTACCTTGGCTGTAAGGCTGGGGACACATATACTGCAAGGCTTATGCAATAAACCTTTACAGTTGTTGAATCGCAATAGGTGATCGATGCCTTTTGCCGTGCCCATGGTATGGAGGAAGCCGATAGATCTCGTTAGTGACTGTTACTTCTGTATGGTGCCTCCAATCCGTCAATACATATCCATGGAGAAAAAGTGAACCTTAAGCTATCTTCTATGAGCTCTGTACCCCATGTTGAAGGACTTTCCGTTCTGGAACCCTCAGCTTCATGTTCTTTGGAACTGGAAGACAAGCAGCATGAAATTTGTGAAACATGTGAACCATCAACATCAAGAGTTCCTGATTTCGCACCAAACGTGATGTCTGCCGAACCACACAAATTCAAGCAGAATAAATTAAGCGAGTTCGGCAAAGGTCTGAAACTGTCGAGGAGTAAGGCAGAACTGTTGGGCTCGAGACGACAACAGTGGAATCTCATCGATAAAAATGTGACAGTGTCTGTGCATCCTGCCAACCAGAAAGTATTCGTTCCTTTTTTTTTATGGAAGGTAACTTTGTTTCTTGCAGCGATGTAGATGGCCTGATGGCAGCCCTTAATATTGATCATAACCCAGAGGAGTGGAAACTGTTCATAGACTCGTCACAGTTAACTCTAAAAGCTGTTTTGATGCACTATGGCAACGCATTGTCGTCGACTGCAGTTGGTTATGTACTTCATAGGAAGGAATCATATTACAACATGAAGCATCACTTGAACTGCAGAAACTACAAGGAATACAAATTGCGACCTTTTAGCGACTTGAATGTTGTTGCTATCTTGCTTGAACTGCAGCAGGGTTACACGAAGATCTGTTTCCTGTGTGAATGGGACATTCTGGAAAAGATTTCCCATTAAAACAAGAGAGACAGGGCAGCACCTACCGCTGGTACAATCCAGCAAGATTTTGTTACCGCCTCTACACATCAAACTGGGTTTCAAGGAGAACTTCGTGAAGGCCATGGAAAAAAAATGGACCAGCGTTGAGGTACCATCGTGAGAAGTTCCCAAGGCTCAGTGAGGCGAGAGTCGAGGAGGTTGTTTTCGCCGGTCCTCAGATCCGCGAGCTTTTCAGAGACAAGCAGTTCGACCGCATCCTCTGTGTTGACGAGAAGACAGCGTGGAATGCTTTCCGGCTGGTAGCAGCCAACTTTCCAGGAAATATCAAGGTTAACAACTAAAAGGAACGTGGAAAAACTCTTGTTATTCTGTTAGAAAATAGGCTACACTATGTCATCTGTGTAACGGGCGCAGTGAGCATGGCCGTAGAGAAGCGGCACCAGGGCAAATGGAGTTCAGCAATGTCAGAGGACTATTGCTGGACAGTAACAAGAGATGCTCCAGGACTTGTTTCCAAGCAACAGACAAAGAGTCGTTACGTATAGTCGATGTAAGCCATTTACTGTACCCTCTGTCACCACTATATTGGTGATACAGGGTACAACCACTCGTAGAACTGTAATTTCATGTAGCATTGATACAGGGTACAACCACTCGTAGAACTATAATTTCATGTAGCAAAGTTTTCCATATCAGTTGTAAAAGCAAGATGGAAAGAAACAAGCTGGAGTTCTTCTCAATTACAAAAGGAAAATGAAGGAAAAGACAGGTGTAATAATCTTCGGTGACATTAAGCACAATAAACAATGCGTAGAAGCTGTAAAACGGCAAAAGGGAAAATACAATTCTTGGATTCATAGGTGAGGTTTTTCGAATTTAAGATAAGGGATAAAATTCTGTGTACAATTTTTGGTGCGTCCCGATCTGAAATACTGTATTCGATTTTGGTCACGTTACTTGAATAGAGACATTAACAGAATGGAAAGAGTACAGAGTCGAGCTACTAAGATGATTTCCGGACAGAGGATCGGATCCTTTGAAAGCCAACCAAACGATTTATATTTACCCACCTTAGGAGGGAGAAGGTTAAGAGGTGATCTAGTAGACATTCAAAATTATCAGAGGCTGAGATAATCTCGATACAAACACATATTCAAGGAGTGATTCGTCTGATGGTTATTTGTAGTAACGAATACAAACTCGTGGAGTTTTTTTGTTTTTTTTTCAAATAGAGTGGTTGAAAACAGTACCGAAGATACGTTTGATAATAGACTTGCTAAACATACCACTTCAGTTCCCCACGAATAATATCATCTCTCTCTCTCTCTCTCTCTCTCTCTCTCTCTCTCTCTCTCTCTCTCTCTCTCTCTCTCTCTCTCTCTCTCTCTCTCTCTCTCTCCCCCTCTCCTAATAATATGATAAGGTTGCAGGTTTTTCTTTTGAAACATCTGTATGGCTTTCTACTCCTATCACACTAATCTGCGTGTTTCTGAGATCTTCCACTATCGCAAACAGCTTCGAAAAGATCCAGTGATGGTCTGTTGCTGTTTGACTTCCGTTGTATTCGTTTGTGTTCCATTGTGACATTCTTCGTGGTATTTTGTTGAAAGATTTTGGAATGCTTCCGTAAATAACATATGAGGCTATTTTAGAATTTCAGTTAAGGAATATATCATGAATACATTAAACATGATCATATATTTTGAAACCCATGTTGATAAGTTGATCGTTGTTCATCGCTGTATCGTTTTCTTTAATATAATGAATTTGTCCCAAATTTTCAAAGATTTCCTTGGAACTGAAGCCAGGCTGACAGGACGGAAGACCGATTTTCGATTTCCTTTCTTAAAAACGTACGTTTCATTACCAAGCCTCACACGTAGTGATGTGTAGAAAATTTCTTTGCTTATTGGGAATGTTATTTTCCGGTATACTAACTACTTCAGTATTCTGGGAAAGGTAGCCTCACTGCCAGTGGGCACATCTGGACTGGAATGTTTATGGAAACTTGAATACTTCTTAGTTCTCAATATTGCATATGTTTAAATTTCATCTGATCATGTAAATAAGGTTTTTGCTTTTGGTATACGAGTGGAAGGGGGATGGTGACAAAGTAGGTGTTAGGAACAAGTTACTGAGGACCGGAGAAAGAAGAATGAGGGAAGAAGGAAGAAGGAGAAAGATGAGACCAAACAGAACAGACGGATGGATGGAGTCTGCGATCAGAAGAGGATGGAAGGATAGGATAGATGGGAGGAATAGGTGTTTTACACTGGAAGGAAGGACGGCGTGACCCAGACGACACTGAAGAAGACAAATGATGGAGGCAGGTGTTGGGTGGCAGGCCAGGTAGGTGATGGAGAACAGAATTGAGAACTGAAGAAGAAACAAATGATTGAAGGGAAGATAGAATTAGCGAGATAATGAAATGTAAAGTAAACATGACCTGGGAAGCTGGTGGACGACTGAGCATGGAAAGGGTAGAATACTTAGTGGAACAGGAGTAAATGATTGTGGTGGATGGAAAAGGTAGATTCCGGGGTAAGACTCGAGGATAGTCGTAATACGATAGATGACTCGAGAGGCTTGAATACATGATGGGGAGGATGGAAGGGTTAAGTGATCTGGAAAACACGAAAGAGGTAAATGAAGGGAAGAAGTGAAGAGGAAAACGAAGGATATGAGAGCATAGCATGGACTGAAGGGATATGTGGACAGAAGGCTAGAAAGAAGGCTTGATGGGGATGGAGAGGCGAGACGAAGGGAAGGGCAGAATGGCTAAGTGACTAAGGTGAGTTGAACAGACTAGACGAAAGGAATGGTTGGAGGACCTGATCACTGAAGTAGGATAAAAGAGATAAACGAAGGGAAGGATAGAGAAGCTAGGTGACAAGCAGGGGCGGAAGGACGAGGCGAAAGGATGGATAGAAGGGGTAGAGGACTGAGACAACATCCATCGTGCCTCAGTTGGCAAGACTGAGTGAAGATACCATCACAGATCCTCTCTTGTTCCTCACCCAGAGAGCTCGAGCCAAGCGCCTCATATTTCACCCTCATAAACGCACAACATTCACTCAAAAATTTACCTCCTACCTCCTAAGCTCTCTCATAAAGAGTTTAATAAACTAGATATGTCTCGTTCGGGCCACTCACCGCTGAGGGAAGACCAGAGAGGAACAAGAAATAAGTAAAACGAGGAGAGGGGCGTTAGTTTGAGAGACAAAGTGCTGGGAAAAGGAAGTCCTTTATTCTTCCTTTTGGACTTTTCTCTACAACAGTTGTCTGTTTTGTTACTGTTTTGTTGAGTATATCTTATGGTGTGTGTGTGTGTGTGTGTGTGTGTGTGTGTGTGTGTGTGTGTGTGTGTGTGTGTCATTACCTAATTGTTTTGTACGGGGAAGAAGTTTTATGCTCGTGTGCTCCATGTCTCGATCATACATCTTAAGTCTATTTACGTTGTCTGCATTAACCACGTCTTTAGTCATTCTTTTTCATCCGTCCACCACGCATATTCTACAAAAGTAGTTCTTTATACATTTATTTTAACAAGATTCTTACTGATTATCATATCAAGAATTTCAGTTGCTTTATCCCTACAATTCTCGAAGAACCGTTCACTGTCCGCGTCATGGCTCCGTTCACATTAAAGTTTGTGATTAGGTCACTCCTCACTCTTCTATCTTCCAAGGTGGGCAAATCTAGAGCCTCTGGTCTTTCCCTTTAAATTAGCTCTCTAAATTCTGGTATCATCAGTGTTGCCTTTCTCAGAACCTTCCCTATTATCTCTTTATACATCTTAAAGTGCGGTGACCAAACTTAAGAAGCATATTCCAGTTTTGGCCTTACGTAGACTTGTAACAATTACTAAATATTTCCGTATCCATACACTTGAAGGTTACTCTCATATTTTCTAGCAGAGTCTATATCTTGAACTGTTCTCTTAACGTGTCTTTAACGACAGGTTAGAGATGATGTCAACTCCAACGTTCTTTTCATATACAAAATCCTGAAGCTTTCCTGAAACTATTCCCTTCCACATAATGATTAATTTGAGACCTTCTTTCACTTTATCCCATTTTCATTACTGTATAATTGCTTTGGTTGAATCTCAGCAACCACCTTTGGAGTCTGTTTAGGTCTCCCTATAAGCTGATGCATTCCACCTCGCTTTTCACTTCCATCGTGACTTTTGCATCATCTGCAAACACATTCAAGGAGGATTCATATCTTTAAACAAGTCGTTTATATAAATCAAGAAGAGTAATGGTCCCAAAAAAGAACCCTGTGACTCTGGCAGTCACCTAGACGCAACTGGAGAAGGTTCCTCTGACCTGCGTCCTCTGTTCTCTTCCACTGAGGTAATCTACCCGTAGTTTCCCTCTTATTTCTGACTGGCGATCCAGCTTCTTAATCAGCCTTCCATGCGGCACAATGTCAAACTCTTTCTGGCAGACGTCCTTTCCCCAAAGCCGTGCTGTGTCTCACGTAGGTATATTCTCCTCTGTAGAAACTCATCAATTTGCATTGTAATTATCTCTTCTAGGACCTTGCAGACAACACTCGTCAGTGAAATCGGTCTGTAGTTCAGTGCCTTTTCTCGGTTTACCTTGTCATACACAAGTATCACGTTCGCCCTTCTTCCTCTCTCCAGCGACACCTTGATAAGTGTTCAAGAGGTTTAGTAATCGTATCTGCACACATCTTCAGCACATGTAGTGAAATCTCACCAGGATCATGAACCCTCTATGCGTCAAAACCTTTAATTATTCTGTTAATGTCTTTTCTAGATATCAAGAAATGTTCTAAAACCGCTTCCCCATCATGCTGGTGTTGGGGATATAGTGTCTTCCGCTATGAAAACATTTTCGAGCTTATTGTTTAGTGCCTCACATATCCTAACGTTAGCCTCAGCAATGCTACCCTCTCATTCCTTATGCCTAATTAGTTGCTCATCTCAGTTTGACTCGTAATGAATTTATGAAAAGTTTCGGATTTTCTCCTGCTTTGTCCATGATATTCTTTTCAAAACTTCTTTGTTCTTCCCTTTTTCTCCTCGTGTACTCGTACCTTGCTCTCATATCTTACAGTTGTCGGCTGGCTGGAGTGCCGTCTGTATCTTCGCTACCGCACATCTCGAAGCTCCGCCGCTTTTTGAAATCTTTTATGTACTCATGCTTTCCTCTATCCTACCATTCCTTCCGCATTTGAGGCTAGAGGTACCTACGTGTGTTCCTGCTCCTTCACTGTAAATTCCACAGAATCTCTCACCACAAAGCCCTGGTTCCTGGCCAATGAACTCCATTCCCCAATGCATGGTACCAAAGAAATTGTTGAGGTTTTGCGTCGATTTCACAATCATATCTCTTTAGGTCTTGTCACACCTGTGCTCATTTAACACCCTCATTTACCACATAGTTAAACATGAGCATTACACGATCAGTTTTTTTCAACTGGTGCATCATATATATTACTCTTGATATCCAAGGCAGGAAGTGTGGAGATAAGTGCTAGCAATGATGGTCTATGAGTCTGTCTCATCTTTCATGGTCATTAACTTGATCCCTTAACTTCTGTTCTTTCATCTCTAATAGTATTATCATCTGATCCTCCTTCTTAATAACTTCAAACAGGCTTTCAAAAGTACTAACCTCTGATGTTTCAAGTTTAGTCTCTTCCTCATGTTTCCTTCTTGTCGAGGATCTGGTCAAGTTGGCCTAGTTCTGGTACTTCTCCATATCTGTTTCCGTTCCTTAAGATCTCAGCTTGATCCTCCAAAATGGAAAATAACGCTGATATATTTTGTTAACATACACGGATGATATATCCATTATCCAAGGAATATCTTGAATATTCAACTGTTTGTATTGCCTTATGATTCTAAATATTATACCATCCATCTTTACTCTCAGTTACACTTTTTTATGTTAATTCTAAGGCACGTTTGTTCACTCTTCCCACATCAGTCCCTTACAATACTGACTTCATGAATATCATTTGAATGTGCAATACTTAAAAAAAAAAAAACTTGGTATAATGAGGCTGGTAAAACTCTGAGCATTCGATTTGAATCTGACTTCTTCCAACTCCTAACTTTTACCCAACTCCAACTTACTGGTGAAGTCAGACAATCCAAATGATGTATCAGGGGCGTCCTCACACTTTATTCACTCCTCTTACTATACACTTGAGGCCTGCTAGCAAGTAAGTAGATCCTGTAAAATCTTAAATTTAAGCATGCAGTCCCCTGAGGTCTTCTCTGCACAGTTGCTAGTGTGTGTGTGTGTACGTGTGTGTGTGTGTGTGTGTGTGTGTGTGTGTGTGTGTGTGTGTGGGTGGGTGTGTGAGTGTACGTGTGTGTGTGTGTGTGTGTGTGTGTGTGTGTGTGAGTGTACGTGCGTGTGTGTGTGTGTGTGTGTGTGTGTGTGTGTGTGTGTGTGTGTGTGTGTGAGTGTACGTGTGTGTGTGTGTGTGTGTGTGAGTGTACGTGTGTGTGTGTGTGTGAGTGTACGTGTGTGTGTGTGTGAGTGTACGTGCGTGTGTGTGTGTGTGTGTGTGTGTGTGTGTGTGTGTGTGTGTGTATGTGACACATACAAGGTACATATCCTGTATATACTAGGTTAAGAGACGGGTAATATGTGTGCAAACCTCTTCCTGCAACACATCAAATGGTAGTTATAAATGGATTCACAACAGGAACCTGACCAGGGCACCACCACTACTATTACCAGGACACTACTACCAGCACACACCACCAACGCTACCACTACCACTACCACTACCACTACCAAGACCCACCATCTACCAGCACACACCACCAACGCTACCACTACCACTACCACTAGACACCAGTAACCACTACCAAGACCCACCATCTACCAGCACACACCACCAACGCTACCACTACCACTACCACTAGACACCAGTAACTACTACCAAGACCCACCATCTTCACGTCTAGGTGTACACAACCACCATCAGGACCTGTCTACAGTACTACCACGACCAGGACACTCCACCACCACGACTAGAACACACCACTAGCACGACCAGAACACACTACCAGCTCGACCAGAACGCCCCACCAGCACGACCAGAACTCACCACCAGCACGACCAGAACACACCACCAGCACGACCAAAACGCACTGCCAGCACGACCAGAACACACCACCACCACCACCAGAACACACCACCACCACCAGAACACACCACCACCACCAGAACACACCACCACCACCACCACTAGAACACACCACCACCACCACCAGAACACACCACCACCAGAACACACCACCACTAGAACACACCACCACTAGAACACACCACCACTACAACCAGACCACACCACCACCACCACCACCAGAACACACCAGCGCCACCACCAGAACAAACCATCAGCACGACCAGAACACACCACCATCACAACCAGAACACACTACCGGAACGACCAGAAACACCACCATCACGACCAGAACACCCCACCACCACAACCAGAACAGTACACACCACCGGCGCGACCAGAACACACCACAGTACGACCAGACCACACCACCACCACCACCAGAACACACCACCACCACCATGACCAGAACACACCACCACCACCACCAGAACACACCACCACCATGACCAGAACACACCACTACCACCACCAGAACACACCAACACCACCACCAGAACACACCACCACCATTACCCAGACACACCACCACCACGACCAAAACACACCACCACCACCACCAGAACACACCATCACCATTACCATGACATACACCACCATGACCAGAACACACCACCACCATCACCAAGACACACCACCACCATGACCAGAACACACCACTACCATTAACAAGACACACCACCACCACGACCAGAACACACCACCACCACGACCAGAACTCACCACCATTACCAAGACACACCACCACCATGACCAGGACACCATCACCATGACCAGAACACACCACCAGCACGACCACCACCACCGCCACAACCACAAGGCATGGTAGCGGCGCTGGCTGGGTCCACTCGTCATATCTGTACATCCTAGAATGACATACATTTTTGCCCTCAACTTCTTCATAGCCGGTCCACCAACAAGTTGAATATCAATAGCAATTTCCAAGAAGTGTCGCGGCAAATATGTATATATGATGGAGATATTTACAAGCCGAATATAAAACTTAAGTCGAGGGGGAAAAATGGCATATACATAACCGAGAAAATTAGAGAAAATTTTCAAAATAAAATGCGTTTGATAAAATGTGATCTAATATTGAGAAATGATACAGTGGCACACAATTTTAAAACTCAGTTTTTCTGGCTGAGTTCTACTCAATGGCCGGGGAATCCTTTTGGGCAAAACTTTTTCCCTTGGTGTATATCAGTTTTTCTG
The DNA here is from genome assembly GCF_036320965.1 of Panulirus ornatus. Lineage (NCBI taxonomy): Eukaryota > Metazoa > Arthropoda > Malacostraca > Decapoda > Palinuridae > Panulirus > Panulirus ornatus. Next base: position 18,075,875 of record NC_092261.1, on the reverse strand, counting down.
TTGCTCTAATACGCACAGTTTGAAAGTGGCTGAAGAAAAAAAATATAATAAACTTTCACATTCCTTTTAGCAAAGTGGATATCCAAACCTGAGCAACGGACATGACGTCCAAACATCTCTCACTCTGTGTCCATGGTTGAAACGTGAGAGAGAGAGAGAGAGAGAGAGAGAGAGAGAGAGAGAGAGAGAGAGAGAGAGAGAGAGAGAGAGGGGAAAAAAAAAAGGACGGGAAGGGGGGACTAAAAACTTAGTCTTTCGAATTGGAGAGTCCATCCCAACTTTTCCTGCCAACCTCAAGATCTGTATCTCCTTCGTCCATGATATCAGAATGAATATATATATATATATATATATATATATATATATATATATATATATATATATATATATATATATATATATATATATATATATATATATATATATATATACCGCAATCCAGTACTCAGGTTTGAACGTCCATTCTATTTTTGAATTGATGAATAATCTCTGTACGAGAGAAAGAAATCCAGTCCACTCTCATAGATGCAAAGGTAAATGGCAAGAGGTTTCCTACTGCCCTATGATATATATATATATATATATATATATATATATATATATATATATATATATATATATATATATGTATATATAGATATGTTTGTGTGTGTGTGTGTGTGTGTGTATCCACGTATTTGGTTCGGTGATAATGTATCGGTTAATTTTACAGCCTTTTTGAGCATTTTTCATCATTAATATCTTTTTATCTCAGCCATCAGCCTTCTCGGTTCTAAGTGCGTTTTACCGACTCACGTGGTTTCGAACCCCAAGATTGTCCTGTGGGGGTGGGATGATACATGTAACCTTACTGTGGCATAGTTCACTAAAGTCGTGGTCCGTATCTCACTTAGTTTTACTAATCCCAATTCTGATCTTGAACCAGAGACAGAGTACTTAACTGGTAGCATAGGTCAAGGGTACCTACATGTCTTGGGATAGGTGGAGGCAAGTGTGGAGTGTACGTACAATAGTCCCAGTAGATCCTGCTGACCCAGATAACTCAGATGGGAAGGATCTTGAGTGTAGAAGGACGCATGGGCGGCGAGCTCCGCCCTAATTCCAGCGAGTTAGGAGATAATAGGAAAGGTAGGGTGGTCGGCCCAAGGCCTCTTGGTAGAGAGAGTGGAAACCGCATTACTCTTGACTTTAACTCCGTTTCTGATACAACAGACGTACAGTTATGTTGGC